>NC_142945.1:32480368-32615368 GCF_046866305.1 Octopus bimaculoides | reverse complement strand
GATGTCCCCTCATCTCTTTTACAACTACTAAGAGAGTTTCTGGTACTTTCTTCAAAACTCCACTTATTCCCTACTACTGAGTCAAAACAAACAGAATCTGTGTTTTACACTTCACTGAATTCTTTTAGACTAACTACCTTTTTGAATTTATTTTAATGTAAATAATGATTATTTCTAAGAGAGGTGGCAGAAACAATGTCCAGTAAAGTTCAAGTCTGATCTCAATTAACTTTACATATCATCCTTTGAAACAGGATAAAATAAAGTATTCATGAAGAACTGTTTATACCTCTCTCTCAAATTACAGACCATATGCCTATATTCAGTTCTGTTACTTTCCATTGTGGATTTAGCCCTTTGCTTTTGATCTTTCTAGCGGTCCATAAAATAGGCAGTTATCACTAAGCCAATTCCTTCCAGATTTGTGATCTTTTACCAAATGTAGAAATAATTGACTTGACAGACAAAAGATATTTTGTGATATTTTGTTACATTCCTTTTCCCTTTGCCTTTTATCATTAAGAGGCAATTAAAAAAGTGCATTTCAAGTATTAAGGTAAATTTTATCAACTATGTCCTCCTCCAGATCTGTAATCTTGTATCAAAATAAGATATAGTTATTATTTAATCCATGTTGCTCGGACATATTGTAATTGAGGAGGATGCTATTGACAGGAAAGACACAAACCCCCATATCTTACCATTATTATTAAAATTATTTTAAGGCAACTGAGATGCAGAAATGGCAAGGTGTTTAGCAATAAGCCTAATGTATATGATTTTATTATTCTTTGTCTTCTAATTTAAATTTCCTCAAAGTTAATTTTGTTATTTCCTTTTTTTTTTAGAAGTTTACATTTGATTTTTCTATTAGAATATGTTACTTCAATATTTGCATGAAACTTATTGTCTTCATTTTACTTTAAAAGATTTTTGCTTATTTCTTAGTTATGTATAGTACTTACTAACATGCTGTGTGTGTGTGTGATCACTACTGTTACTAGTGCTTACATATATGCTTTTTACATTTTATATGCTCCAGTTCATGATATGTATCTTCAACAAAATGATACTGATTGTTATAAGAAGAGTTATGTCTCTTAAATTATCTTATGTTATCATATCACAGGAATGCACTTCATCAACAGTTTAATCAATTTAAAAGTCATAAATCCATGAAACAAAATTAACATATCTATATCAGACAAGTTTGGCATAACAATAAACTTTCCTCACTGTGTTAATATTTTTAAGTTATATGTGAGATTCAAGCATTTCCTAGCAACTATCAATCCCAGTCTCAATCCTTACAAATCAGAACTTCTGCTTGTACATATTTGCCTCAAAACAGCAGACATTATATAAGACAGTGCAACATTTGATACAAGAAGCATATGCAAAACTAATCAAAGAAATATATGCCAACCATCTGTTTATATGTCTTCAGTTCGTGATTGAGATTTTAAATCTATAATCATTGAATAAAATAAACTGTAATTTATATGATATTCTTTTATACATGGGATACATTCAAACATAAGCAGAATGAGGCAGCCAGGAATTAACATTCTAAAACTAGATAGTACCATCCAACAGGCAAGGTCTTTGGAATAAAATCAGTCTAATACAGAATAGTATAAAATGACTATTGTTATTGTGGTGCACCTTAATATTAAGAAGGAAAATTTAAGTTGTCAGTTTGAGTAATCTGCTTTAGTAAACTCTAAAACTTAGCGAATACACTTTTTCTGTAGCAACTTGTGCCTCATATCCAATTAAAACTATTTGTCAAAAGTCTCAAAGAGTAATAAGACACGATGCAACTGGTGGTTTAACCTATTTTACCCAAGATATAAGATAATGTACTATTTTTGTGACAATTCACCCAATATTCAAAGATGTCTACTTCAGCTATTTAATTTAGATCTATTTCTAAAGCACCTATAAAGTTTGCTACTGGGCCTCTTACACCTTCTATGATAACAGCAAAAATTAATGAGATAGTCACAATCCTCACTTGAAACTTCCATGTCAATAACTAGCTGGACAACTCAACATGGAAATACATTCAAAAACAAGTCTTGTTTCCCCAAATGATTAGAAAAACGTTTATAAATGATACATAGTAACAGTAGCAAAGCATTTTTTGTCCTTCTGCAACTTTCTGCTGATGTACTTCACAGTATACCATTTTGAAATTGTATATAAAAAAAAATCGGTATTATTTATTGTGACAAAAACCAGATTATTTTAATCCATCATCTTTTTCACCTAAAAGTGACCAAATTGCAAACTACAAACCTTTTGCAATCAAACATCTCTGGTGCTGTGTAAATGACAAAGAATTTAGAAATTTAGAACTTTCAAATCTGTTAAAAGATTTTAACAGGTTTTGGTTGTTACTAGCAATTCCAGTAAGACAATGCTGTGATACTTTTCAGAATCTATCCAGTTTCCCATATGTCCGAACATAACTATTATGAGAAAATTTACCTAAGTAGTGCTTATTATCAAGTTGACATTAAGAGCCAGCCATCACTTGTGAATGAATATGACTTGGTAATGTGTACTATACTTTCACTAATTGCTTTAAGTGCCTGTGTGATCACAGACCAGCAAAGACACCCTCTCAATTCCCCCACCTTTTGACCCAGTGGTACATCAAGGATGTCAAATGAAAGAGAGAGAATTGTTCCAGCACTCAACAGGTATATTTTTCAACTCAGTAGGTTAGAGAACATCAAATGCAGGGTCTTGCTCAAGGATAGAATATGCCACCTGGTTCAGGAACTGAATCCACAACATTATAATCATGAACTAAACGTCATAATCACTAAACTATGTACCTGCACACATGTTGGTATAATACCTGTGTAAAACCTATACTCAGCTTTCCAAGTAGCAGTGCAGGGGTAGGGGAGAATCTATCAATCTACTCAAGTTTTTAAGAGTGTTACAAATGTTATGGGCATTACAAATCTATCAGTATTTCAGCAGTCATCAAGGAATTTACCAACAGTAATAATCTTATAAATACCTATTCATATTTAAGTGATTGTTTTAGTTTGTGGTGAAACAAAATCAAAGCATAATACAAATTTTCCAAATTTCTTTAGAGCTGCAGATTGTAATAATTTATTCAGAACTAAACATAAATCTATATATATGATCTTCCATCAACTAATTTTTGGGGTTACTATTGGCAAGTACATTCTGAACCAAAATACTCTCCACTTCTTCAAGTAAAGAATTGGGAAGAGCACCTGGGTTCTTCATATACTATACCAAATACAACCTTTTCAATTCTTTGATAATTAGGCTGTTGGTGCAATTTTCCATATCTAGGATGCTAAAAAATTAACAATTCTCTTAAAAACGATTTTAAACAGGCAGCTGTAGAAGCTATCAATAGTGATGTACCTTTTATTATTGAAATATTTTAATTTAGTAACAGATCAAAATTCTGTTCCATGGGGAAATAAAAACAGAAAATTATAAAATCCTATACTAGAGAAGAAAACTGTCTCTGCTTTCATACACAATATACTACAAACTTAAATCAAAGAATCTATTCATTGATAATTTCTCTCATACTTGAACAAATACTTTGACAATTATAAATTTAGAATTACAACATAATTCTTTAGCATACACTGGTATAAATAAAAAATTCTTCATATAACAAAAGTATGTAGTCCACCATTTTCAGTCAAAATATGGTGAGTCTTCATCAGTTTGTCTTGTATCTCATAAAATTAAACAAATTTTATCATCCAAAATATTCTTTTCTTATAAAAGTTATCCATAACATTTGGATACTTATCAATAGGCTTCTCAGGGCTGCATTTTCATTCTAACAATTCCAGTTTGTAGTTACTATAATTGATGGATTTTCACCTCAGTTGCTGTGTTACAAGTACTTCTACTGTTGAAAAATAAAGATAACCTTTGAAAATGAAAAAATTTAAACACTTCCCAATGACAGACCTTGTTGTGAGATATATTTTACTTGTTGTACAGTCATCGATACATAACAGCTACCAATACATCTACGAGATGCTATACTTGCTATACATGCTATACAATCATCACTATTTATAGCTGCCAAGAAGACACCTCAAAAAATGTCTTTCTCATTTTTGAGAAAGACCAGTATGAGATCAAAGCTTTTCACTTGGTTTTGGAAAGCCAAGTGAGGAATTTTAATATCTTTAATGTACTTAATAAATTGTTAAAGATGTATGGTGAAAGAAAATTATGAAAAATTATGAAAATTATGAAAGAAAATTATGAAAAAAGCAGCTTATCTGTAAAAGCAGTTATGTTCCTTATATCATCTTCTAGCATCATGCTAGAAATGGTGGCTAACAATATCTCTCTCTTAAATTTGATTAAAGGATTTTATCTGGAACTTTCTTTACCACACTATTTGTTATAGACTAATGCTCTTTCTGAAAAGGAATTGGTGCAGTTGACAGTCTTTTAATCAAAGTCGCTTAGGTAGAAAGTGTTTTAGATTTTGGAATGATTTTATAGTTTTAAAAACAAGATAGGACAGAGTATGTATGAGACCTGAGTCTAAGCATATTACTCATTTACATTTCGTAATACAGCTTGTACTGTGATGGTAGTTTTATATAAACTTGGTGCTAGTTCATTTCATTCATGTAACCGTTGCACTTTGGAAATGTTTCACTTTCCACCAACTCAGTCTAGCTATTACACTGTCTCTTCACTTTGTCAAGTACTTTATTTCACTGGAGAAAATATTATATGACAAAAGAATAATTTGCCATTGTTGCAGTCTTTGTACAAAATATTTCTTAATTTATTTAGGTTATTTAATAATTTCACAAGTATCAATGAAACCAATGTTCATATCTACTTTCTGTATATTTAAATGGGCAACGTACAATTGATAGCACTTTATCTGAAATATGATTGATGATGGTGGTTATGGTGGTGGTGATGATTATGAAATAATTGTAATCATTTTCTGTCGACATATTTAGTACATTAAACTTTAATTAAGTAACATGGAATGTTATAAAGCAATGAACCACCTCCCAATACACTGAGACCTTGATGGAGAGCTGATTCCAGACTGAACCCCTTCCTTTTACTTATAAAAGTACTCTTGTTAAAGCATTAACATCACATAACCATTCTCCTTCCTAGCATAATAGGGCATCTGTGTCTAGACAAAACATTATCCAGATAGACTATAATGATATGCTTACTACATTTTGACATAATACTTTTGTTAATGCATTAACATCACATAATTATTTTCCTTGCTAGAATGATAGGGCATCTGTGTCTAGACAAAAGCATTATTCAGACAGACTACATTGATATTCTTACTACACTTCAACATGATATTTTTGACAAAAACTTAGACTATTTGCGATTGTAGAAAACTTTACTTTTTGCTTTTCTTTATCTTTTCCAGTATAAATTCTCCTTTTGACATAATTCTTAACTATTTTTTTCCTTTTTAAAGAAGAATTTATAAGAAATAAAAATAGACATAATTTTTTCTTTTGTTATAGATGTGGAATGAGAATAAGATGTATTAGAATGTGTTATCTGAGTTCCAATACCTGAGGTTATGGAATCATCTTCTATGGATGACTGGTCAAATTTTATGATTTGTATGATAAAAATATGAATAAACAATGAGATAGACCAATATATTTATTAAAAAATATTTTTTTCCTGATATTGTGGCAAAGATTTTTTTCCTATATTACAATTTTATGAGCCAGAAAATACTTCAATACAAAAATATATGGGAATTTTATAAATTTTTCTTTTTCCTAAAAAACTAAAACTGAAAAAACAAACCCACAACAAATAAGACTAATGGTGTTAGGATCAGATTCTTTGATTGAATGAAGTATTCCATTTGATAGTTTAGCATTCTTCTTTCATGATAACAGTTCAGTTTTGCTTCAATAGACCCATTGTAGGAATAGAGAGACATTTTAACTACAACCACAGTATGGCTTACATTGTAAGACATCACCCCCAGAATTGAGAAGAACAGATGCAGTTTTTATGTTAAGGAGTGTGAAGTGTTTGGTGACAAAGGTTTGGTTACTGTACTGAATAGACAGTACAAATAGGGAACCGATCCCTCATTGATTCATATAGTTTCACTTTTATTTGTTGACATGAAAATTAAATATTTATAAATGCCATTTTTGATGGTAGGAATCAAATGACACTCTAGAATCTGGTATCATTCTTGCTACTTCTATATTTCTTTTACCTCATTGAAAATACAAGACTTTTGGAAATGTTTAGGATTAAAATAACAATTCAAGAATTCTAATGTTTTTGCAAGTATTGTTGAACTGAAGAAGTTAATAATTCTTGTGTACTTTATTTTTAAAAAAATAGAAAATGAGAAGAAATATAAATCAAAATAAAACTTTGTTAATGGTTATCTTGTGACAGAGAGCAAAATTAAGGTTACAATAAAGATTAAACTCTGATAATAACGATTTCTTGGTTTGGCATGGTATCTTTGATTTATAGAAATGAAGAAATAAGAGAGTTATAGTTCGTCAAGCCTTTTCTAAAAGCATTATCATTGTAACTAAAATAATTATATTTGGTAATCAACATTATTTTGTGTCCTAAGTTTACCCAGAACTCTCACTGCACAGCACTACTGCTACTTTAATTAAAATAATTGGTTGTTTATTGCAAACCTGTGTACAAACCCTAATTTTTATACTTTATAAAACTAATTTTGAAAAATGTACTGAAATTAATTAAGGTTTAATTTCATCTATTTCCAACAAATCAGAATAATTCTTTAAAATTTGGCTGCCACTTTATAACATTCTTCTTCAGAAGATATTATTTGAGCCGAGTGTTACACACAACACTATTTAGAAATGTCTTAGTGTTTGAATGAAAAGAGTAATTTGTTTAGAAACAACCTTAAAATTTAAATCAATAACCAGAAACCTATTGTGCTTTTAACAATATATACATATTTATAATCATTTAGCACATTATATTTCTTGTTGTTCATTGCCAAGTTTCCACTGATCAATCAAACTTACTATCAAAGATGTTCTAGCCATGAGCATACCATTTTTTGTGTAGATTGTAACTAAGACTAATTTTCTGATGTCTCCTTTTTTTTTAAATATGATATGATTTGAGAGCTATTTAACTACTTTCCTAATAAAGTGGGTGACCATACAGAGACTTTCTAGTTAGCACAAGGTTCAACAAAGCGGTTAAATAAAAATCAATATTGAAAATTGGTCTCTATACAGAAAGAAAATCTGAATGTTTCATTATACAACAGCAGCAACTAGAACAGTTTTGTTGGTAAACTGATTAACTTTTCCAATACAAAAGGAATACAAGTTTAGTTACCTTGAATTATGAATCCAGAATATATTAACAAGTTAAAATAATCAACAACATAGCATTCTGTAAAGCTATATTTCAAGTGATATATTATGAGGTGTAAAAAAAATCATTTAACACATTATATATTTGAAAGATGTCATTAAAATGGGGCCATACAAATTAACTTTATGTTTATACATATAGAAAAGTCTTCTGGTTATTATAATAATGGCAATATTAACTTTATTATCAAGAATAACAGCAAGAAGTTTCCCATAATTTTATGTACAAAAAAGTAAAGAGTTACAGTAGTTACAGTATTTCGTATACAGTAGGATTATGGTAAAACAGAGCAGTGACAATCTAAGGCTTGCGGTGGGAGGACTATAGTCAGTAAGATTTATATGACTATTAAATGAGCTCAGATAATGTGTCCAATGTGGTTTAGATAAGGATGTGTAATAAAAATAAATAGAAGCTAGGTGGGATGTTGAATAGGTAGCTTAGGTATCCAACAGGTTGGATACATGTTAGTTACAGGTTCTTCTAACAAAAAAGTTACTGGTTCACTGCGATCTTGGGAATAAAAGCAGCTAGGGCTATCACAAGTTTAAAAAAGTTTCTCACTGATATAACTGGCAAAGATTTATATCATGCATGTGCATGTGCATGTATGTATGTTTATATGTGTATGTGTGCATGTATGTATATGTGTGTGTGTGTGTGTGCGTATGTATATTTGTGTGGATGGATAGTTGGATGGATGGATGAATAGCCGGACAGACACACGGAGAGATAGATACAGAGAGAGAAGGAAAACCAACATGCCAGGCATGTCTATTTTTCAAGCTTAATTTTACTACATAATATACCCAAATATCTTAGCCATTACTACATTTGTAAGTTAATTAATTGATAAATTTAATTATTAGACGCATAAACAATCAGAGATATCAGACATGACAGGCAACTACAATTGTTCTATTTCTAGTAAATTTAATTAATGTTTAATTAATTTATGAATGCAATAATAGCAAGAAATTTTCTATCTTCCATATTATGAATTTCAGTACACATACATATTTTTACATGTGTGTGTGTGTGTACATGCGCACACGCGTGTATACTTTAATAAAGCCTAAAGAATACAAGGTAGAAAAAATTATAGAGTTAAAAGATTTCCTGAAAAAGGGTTCCTAACCCTGAAACATTGGAATACAAGGTAAATGAATAAATAATCAACCTGTATTATTTCTTATAATTTGCATTGTTTTGGCTCTATACATAAAAAAAGATAATTAGAAAAATATATATATATCTGTGTGTGGTGTATGGATATATATTAACTCATATATATCCATGCACACACACACACACACACACACACACACACATCACATGCACACACACATGCGCATGCACACACACACACACACTCACGCACATATACACACACATACACACATTCATACATATATATATATATATATATATATATATATATATATACATACATATACACACACCAAATTTATGATTAATCCAAAACTGCCTATATATGTTTTTAATTTAAAATCAAAATAAGTAACAAGGATATCCAAAGTTAATGCAGTACGATCAGTTCATGCGACTCCATTTATTTAAGCAATGTGAACATTACATTAAATGTAAAATGCAGAGCAATCCTCAGTTGCACAAAGATATAGAAATTTACTGAAATTTCATTTCAACAGAAGGACATATTGTTGTAACTACATTTAAACTCTCCAAGTGGAAAGGAAGAATACAAAAAAACCATTTTGACTTAGCTAGACCATACAGGCTAGTAATTAATTCTAAGCAGATTTTAACTGTCACTGATTTTATTTGGTTTTTTTGTTTCATCTTATCAGACCTCCTTAAGAGGGCACCAGCCTTTTCCTTATTGGGAAAGGGAATGGGGTAAACAATATACATGGATGATATGGTTATAAAGATTCTTTTGGTTTTAATGACAAACTATTATAGGTTGGGGAGTTTTCTCTACTAGCAGACCAGTTTATAATGGAGCAGGGGAAGTTTAACATAAGGCACCTAGGTCAAAAGTATATAAAATAAAGTTGTTATATGTGTACAGATACAATATATGCTTATTCATAGTTTTCATTAATCAGAATAATGTATCAGTATTGTTTTACATATGCTGAGTTTAGAAAATTTGAGATACCAATATTTGCTTAATTAATATGTGAATAGATAAAAGCTAATTATAAATTAATAAATTAACAAATTAATAATGAAATAAGAAATAAAGAAATAGTGTATAGTAATGTAACTAATCAATACATTCAGTATGCAAAAATCATGAGGTAGTATTAATCCTATGTATCAATTCATTACATTAGTTATAAAATAAATTTTATCTCTTACGTGTCCTATAAATGATATTAGATATGTAAGTTTTAATTTTCACCATTATATTCTATGTTAATTCAATCATTCATTTTACCAGTTTCTTAAACCTTGATGAGTCCATCATTATAAACCATGTTAATCCTATGTATCAATTCTTTACATTAATTATAAAATAAATTTTATCTCTTATGTATCCTTTAAATAATATTAGATATATAAGTTTAATTTTGATTTTAAAATAATTTTTAGTCCAATATATATAAAAAAAAATTTAATTTCACATCTTATCTATGGTTCTTTATATTGGTGTAAATAAGTCTAAATGTACTTTACCAAAGCATTTTAAATTAATACTACTTCATGGTTTTTGCATACTGAATGTATTGATTAGTTACATTACTATACACTATTTCATTATTTCTTATTTCATTATTAATTTATTAATCTATTAATTTATAATTAGCTTTTATTTATTCACATATTAATTAAGCAAATATTGGTATCTCAAATTTTCCAGACTTAGCATATGTAAAACAATACTGATACATTACTCTGTTTAATGAAAACTATGAATAAACATTTACTGTATCTGTACGCATATAGCAACTTTATTTTATATACTTTTGACCTAGGTGCCTTAGGTTAAACTGCCCCTGCTCCATTATAAACTGGTCTGCTTTCAGTCTCTTCCAGTAGCTCAGTTGTTCCATTGAAGCATTCTTCCAAGTGTGACACCATATATATATCTACTAGCAGAGGTACCCGGCGTTGCCCGGGAATGAAATTGTTGCTTATATACTGGAAGAAAAAAAGCAAAATATATTGTATAGAAATTTGAGGACATTCTGTAGATGGACTCTCAGATAAATGATTGCTGGGCGTCTCTCATGAATGGGAAAATTGAAGATGCGCTATGAAAGCCTCATTGGTACTTGGAAACTTTTACGAAAATTAAAATGGGGATTAAATGAAAAAATGATTTATGTGAATATCCTCACAAGCGTAACTGAAATAATTGGCGAGTGTGGAAACCCCCACGCACGCACGCACGCACGTACACACACACACACACACACACACACACAGAGTATCACACAGATGAAATGGACGTGTGTGTGTGTGACAGAGAAAGAGAGAGAGAGAGAATGATAGAGAGGTTTGTTGTCATGTATACGTACATGCATAAATATGCATACATCTTTATGTGTGAATGTGTGTGTGTGTGCATGTGTATGAGAGAGAGAGAGAGAGAGAGTAAATACTACATACACACCACTCTCTCACTCTGTCTCACACACACACACACACACATATACATCTAAAAATGATGGATGCATATGACAACACACCCCTTGACTCACTCACACTCTGTCGGCGATCTTTCGATACCAATCCTCCTTTTTGCTTCAGCGTTTGTTTACATCAATTCGGCAATTTCCGTAAGGAAAGAGGGAAAGGAAGAAAGCGGGAAAGGACGTTAGTCAGCGACAGCTCTGATCTTTTAGGTAGCAGACAGCAGGGTTAGGGTTAAGGGAGTGTGAGAGAGAAAGCGAAAGATAAGTGACATGTGTTTTTAAGGGAGTGTTGAGAGAGGAAGCGAGAGATAAGTGACATGTGTTTTTAAGGGAGTGTGAAAGAGAGAGAGAGAAAGTGAGAGAAAGCGAGAGATAACTGGCATGTGTTACGTCAATACCGGAAGCTGGCATTGAGGAACCTTTTTAAAGAAGTGAATCATAAATATAAAGCAATATTATTTATTTTTAATTTAAAAAATCAAATAAAGAGCCTAACATTTATCCGAGGTGAAATTATTCATGCATCACAAGTATGGAAGTAAATGGTGAAGCCGTTTTCACGTGATAAGCGATTACACACACATCTCTGCTTTATATATAGTATATATATATATATATATATATATATATATATATATATATATCATCATCATCATCATCATCATCGTTTAACATCCGCTTTCCATGCTGGCATAAGTTAGATGGTTTGACTGAGGACTGGTGAGCTAGAGGTTGCACCAGGCTCAATCTGATCTGGTAAAGTTTCTACAGCTGGATGCCCTTCCTAACGCCAACCACTCCAAGAGTGTAGTGGGTGCTTTTTACATGCCACCAGCATGAGGGCCAGTCAGGCAGTTCTGGCAATGACCTCACTCAAAAGGTATTTTTATGTGCTACCTGCATGGGAGCCAGTCCAGCAGCAATGGCAACATTGCTCGAATGTTGTTTTTCGCGTGCCACCGGCACATGTGCTGGTCAGGCGATGCTGGCAACGATCATGCTCGAATGGTGCTTTTCACGTGTCACCAATTCATGTCACCAATCCGTGGCCCTGACAATGATCACACTCAGATATGCTTTTAACATTCCGCTGGCACGAGTGCCAATCAGGCGGTACTGTCATCGCCACGTGAGCGATTTTGATTTATTTACACTTGCCTCAATAGGTCTTCGCAAACAAAATTCATTGTCCAATGAATGAGGGGTACTCGTAAGTGGGCAGGTTACACCCCATGTTCGGATGTCCTTTAAACATTCTACTGGCATGAATGCCAATCAGGCGGTACTGTCATCAGCCACATCAGCAATTTTTATTTCACATACACACACAAATACACAGGCCAACCAAAGTCTTGTGAATATATATATATATATATATATATATATATATATATATATATATATATATATATATCATCATCATCATCGTTTAACGTCCGCTTTCCATGCTAGCATATATATATATATGTACATACATACACATATATGTATGTATTTGTGTGTCTGTGTTTGCCCCACAACCATCACTTGACAACCAATGTTGGTGTGTTTATATCCCCGTGACCTAGCAGTTCAGCAAAAGAGACCAATAGAATAAGTACTAGGCTTACTAAGAATAATAAGCCCTGGGGTCAATTTGTTTGACTAAAGGCGGTGCTCCAGCATGACCACAGTCAAATGTCTGAAACAAGTAAAAGAATAAAAGAATATATATTTGTGAATGTATAGGTCTATGTAAAGCTGTGTATATATTAAAAGAATTAAAGTTAATGCTATACAACTTCGTAATGATCCTTATTATTGTTGATATATATATATATATATATTATACATACACACACAGATGTGTGTGTGCATATCTCTCTCTCTCTCTCTCTCTATATATATATATATATATATATATATATATATATATATCATCATCATCGTTTAACGTCTGCTTTCCATGCTAGCATGGGTTGGACGATTTGACTGAGGACTGGTGAACCAGATGGCTACACCAGGCTCCGATCTGATTTGGTAGAGTTTCTACAGCTGGATGCCCTTCCTAACGCCAACCACTTAGAGAGTGTAGTGGGTGCTTTTATGTGCCACTGGCACGAGGCCAGTCAGGAGGTACTGGCAACGACTATGCTCGGACGGTGCTCTTAGTGATTTACTGGTACTGGTGCCATCAAGATTTCGCTTTCGCTTGCCCCAACAGGTCTTCGCAAGCCGAGTTCAGTGTTCAATGAAGACGTTGGCATGTGTGCCAGTCTACAAATTTACTTTGATTTCGATTTCAATTTCACTTGCCTCAAAAGGTCTTCGCAAGCAGAGTTTAGTGTCCAAAGAAGGAATGTTACGCATATGTGGGCTGGCTACATCCCTGGCAGAGGCCTTGGATTTTGGTCTCACTTGGCTTGCCGGGTCTTCTCACCCACAACATATTTCCAAAGATCTCGGTCAGAAGTCATTGCCTCGGTGAAGCCTAAAGTTCAGAGCTCGCGCTTCACCATATATATATATATATATAAGATGGAGGTGAAAATAACACAGAAGTAAAAGATATTTCAGTTTAAGAAGGAATTTAATAAAAATGATTTTTAAAAATTCCTCCATCTTTTATATATAAAAATTTGATTAGTACAGATCTCTAATCTTTTTTTAACTATATATATATATATATATATATATATATATACTAGCAGAGATACTCGGTATTACTTGGGATTTTAAATGACATAGTTTGTATATACATTACAGTTATGTTGAAACATGTGGTATGGAAACTACAGCATTGATGACAAAACATTTATGGAATAAATGATGGGCTAATTTGACTAAGTGACATGTCATGCATCCGTTAGGAGGATTCCAGGCCCTAACCTGTCATTGAAAATTTGGGGTGTATGTGATTTTTGAATGCACTGAAAAAGTTGTCAGTGAATATACTCTCCTTTGCGGCAGTCAGCACTGTATCTAACATGAACCATTGTATGGTTGACAGTCAAATGAATGTCGGTGTAATGGAGATATTGTACATAAATGGAGATACTCCTGAAAGGGGCTGCAATGGGTGATGGCAACAGGGAAGTGAAATATTGAAATGTTGCCAAAGGCGATGGGTTGAAATTGGTTTGCTGGTGTGGCTGTAGAATAAGAAAACATAAACTGAACCTATGCAGTCACATGAGAATATGTAGTAATGAATTACTGGCTGGGAATAATTGGAGAATACGTTTTGATATTGAAGTCCATGCAGGAAGCTGCTTTGTTGGTATAGTCTTCAGTTTTGTTGGTATTATGCCCAAATGGTATCTATCTTCACCATTCACTAAGAGCAGTGGATACTGGAGCACATTGTAGGTTGTAGTAATTCCTACAAAACCTCATGGTAAACAATATTCTTTGTTTTCCCTTGTGGAACATATGCAAATAGATTGTTTTTTTCTTCCCACTCTAGAGCAGCCAACATTTAATCCCTTGTGTGAGAAGCATAACTCTTCCAAGTGAAGTTCTACCATAGAGAGTGTCTGACCCTGGGATTTATTGATAGACATTGCAAAGCTGATATAAATAGGAAATTTCACACTTCTGAATAAAAAAGGAATTTCTGCTCCCAGTGGAATGAGAGGAATTCTAGGTATGAAAACATCCTCTTCTTTTCCACATTTTGAGAGAATGCTGGCCTCAATAACATGTGGCATCATCTTTACCACCAGACATGTCCCATTGTTGGTGGATCAAAACTCCTCAATAACATTACTGGAGTTCCCATTTTCAGTTCCAATCTGTGGGAAGGTAGTGCTGGAGGCTTCAATAAATTGTGAAATTCTGTTCGATAATTTATCACCTTTTCAGGATCTGGGATTGTATCAACTGATTTATAGATGTGAGGACTTCCAGGAAAGTACTGCAGCAGCTGTTCATTAATTTTACTTACAGTGTTGTTTTTTGGAGCCAATTGATATTGTGCTAATTTGTTGACCAATGGATGTAAGGGAGACAATCAATTTCTGAAAGTTACTTCACTTCTCCATGTAACCCAGGAGCAGGTATTTTCTGCTCTCAGGAGGCCTGTTACTCATGTGAAAATGAGAGTTTACATCCCATAACTTAGCGGTTTGGCAAAAGAGACCGATAGAATAAGTACTAGGCTTACAAAGAATAAGTCCTGGGGTCAATTTGCTCGACTAACGGTGGTACTCCAGCGTGACTGCAATCAAATAGCTGAAACAAATAAAAGAATATATGCCTATGCATGTGTACAGTTATATAAATATATACATATATACACACACATACACATACAAATGTATATATACACAAGTGCCATGGAGGTAAGCTAGAGGTAGTAGATAGCTTCTGTTACCTAGGTGATCAAGTTAGTAGCAGAAGTGGATACTCTGAGGCTGGGCAAAGTTTAGAGAGCTCCTGTCTCTGCTGGCAACAAATGGTCTCTCTCTCAGAGTGAAAGGCAGATTGTATGATGTCTGTGTGTGAACAGCTATGTTACATGGCAGTGAAACATGGGCTGTGACAGCCAAGGACATGCGTAGGCTTGAAAGAAATGAAGCCAGTATGCTTCACTGGATGTGCAATGTCAGTGTGCATGTTCAACGGAGTGTAAGCATTTCTAGAGAAAAGTTCGACATAAGAGGCATCAGATGTGGTGTGCAAGAGAGATGAATCCTCTGATATGGTCATATGGTGTGTATGGAGGACAGCTGTGCACATCTGTGCAAAAAAAGTTCCTATCCCTAACTGTGGAGGGAACCTGTGGTAGAGATAGACCCAGGAAGACATGAAATGTGGTGGTGAAGCATGATCTTTGAACTTTGGGCATCATGGAAATAATGGCTAGTGGCTGAGACCTTTAGCAATATGCTGTATAACCAGCAACCAGGTAGCACATAAAAAGCACCTTTCGAGCATTAAGCCTTACAGATGCAAAGTGCTTGAGCTCCTTTCGAATGTTGGGCCTCACAGAGGCAATGACGAAGACCTTTGGCATTAAGTTGTGTCTGAGAAGAAGACCCGTCAAGCCAAGTAAAATTGCTGTTGTGGCAGATACCGGTGTCATGCAAATGACACCCATGCTGGCGGCATGTAAAAGTACCTTTCAAGTGTTGGGCATCACTGAGGCAAGGACTGAAACCATTTGGTATTATGCCAGGCTTCAAGTATTGGGCCTCATGGAAGCAATGGCCAAGTCCATTTGGTATTATGCCATGCTTGAGAAGACCCATCAAGCCAAGGAACATCACAGTCAATGCAGATACTGGTGTTACGCATATGGAACTCATGCCAGTGGGATGTAAAAGCACCCATTACACTCTCAGAGTGGATGGTATTAGGAAGAGCATCCAGCAGTAGAAACCATCCCAAAACAGACTGAAGTCTGGTGCAGCTTTCCAGCTTGCCAGCCCTGGTCAAACCGTCCAACCCATGCCAGCATGGACAATGGACATTAAATGATGATACACACACACATATACATTGAAACAATTATATATTCAGATATACACGCATACACATCCATACATATACATATATAGATATATATATATATAAATATACATGCACATATATACATATGGAAATATATATACACACATGCACACATACATACATATCATCCTTCAACATCCATATATATATATATATATATATATATATATATGTATATATGGTGGTTGTCTACTCCTTATGCAGAGTTTGACCACCTCCTGTACCTACACCTTAGCACCATCATGGCATCTGATGTGACTTTTTAAACCAGACAATGTTCTGAAAAGACACTCTCATAGATAGCACATCTGATTTGGACCACTAAGAGCTGCAGATAAGTTCTGGAATGGGATAGCTTACCTCATGGGCAGGTAGAAGCTCTTTAACCTTGGTTGGTAATCTAGGAAAAAGAAATCTCCAAAATAAAACCTGAGGCCTTGGAAGTTCCTGGTTTTGTCAATTTTCATGTCACACTGGTGAAAGTTTTCTTGAGCCAATTGGTGGGGGTAGTGCAGTGCAAGCTACACCCACTGAAAATTATTCATCTGCACAGGTACTTCCTGTACACCAAATCTTAGTAAAATCATTGAATTCTGTTGGCAGAAAACTAAAAATGTACTTGTTAGTTACTCTAAAATGTCTCAAACAGATTCAGTAAATGGTAAAAAAGGCTTGGGAAGAAGTCTGGCTCAGCAGGTGTCCCAGTATATCACAGTCATCATCCTGCCACTGTGGTCAAACAATCTTCAAGAAAAAGTAAAAATAAACATCCCTTGAATGTTGCCTGTTGGAATGTGTGCACACTTCTTGATGGTAATTTCAATAAGAGGCCAGAAAGGTGTACTGCATTTATTGCATGTGAGCTTAACAAATATTCTCTTGATATAAGTTGCACTCTCTGAAACTCATCTCTCTGGTGAGAATCAACCTACTTATGGATATACTGTCTTTTGGACGGGCCTACCTAAGGGTCAGCATAGAGAATCTGGTGTTGGGTTTGCTCTCAAGAATACATTAGTATCCTCTATTGCAGAGCATCTAAGTGGTATATCTGAACAGATCATGTCATGCCATATTAAACTGACAAAAGATAGGTTTCTTACTAGTGGCAGTATTTATGCACCAACAGTGTCCCATTCTGATGAAACTGTGGGACAGTTTTATGATAATCTAGCACAATTATAGAGGAAAGTACCAATTTCTGACAAGCTGGTCATATCGGGAGATTTCAATGTAAGCGTTGGAAAAGACTGTTTCATGGCCTGTTTTAGGTCAACATGGGATTGGAAAATGTAATAAAAATGGAGTAGCTCTTTTGACGTTTTGTACTGAGAATACTCTGGTTGTCACCAACACTCTGTTTAAGCAGAAAAATAAATATAAAACCACCTGGCTGCACTCAAGATCCAAGCACTGGCATCTCATAGATTATATTCTGATCAGAAAACACGATACAAAAGACGTTTCTAGTATTCGGGCCATGAGAGGGACAGAGAGCTCGTGCATGGAAAAATCAATTTTTTGATAATGTCTAAAAATTGACAGTCTGGTCCTAAGGTACCAAAAAAGTTAAATATTGCAAACTTTAAATTATCGAGCAACTTGCAAAGATTCCAAGATGTTATAGAAAGTATCAATCTGACCTAAACAATCTATGGGAAGATTTCAAAACAAAAGTATTTAAGGCTGCAAGTTCATCAGTGGGGAAAAAGGGTTTTTGTAGGGTTGGAAGAGGATGTGTTTTGTGTGGAGGGAGGTAGGGGGGTATGTGTGTTTGTAGTGTGGTTTGGGGTGGTGTTTGTGGGGATCAGTGGTAATGTGTATTGTTGGTCCTTTTGTGAAGGGGTTTTTTGATTTGAGGTTTAATATGAATTGTGTTTCATAGTTATGGAGGAATTTTTTGTTGTTTTCCCAGTGTTTAAGGGAAGTTAGTTCTTCCTTTTGACATTCATCTTTCCACAGCTTAGTAACATGTTCGAGGGATTGCTCGTTGGAGTGTGTGGTAAGTTCGAAGAGCATCTCATCATCAATTTTTGTGTATTTTTGTTCGTGATTTTGTGCTATGAGTTTTAAAAGTTCCACTTCAGTTTTCATCTTTTCAGATGCCAGTTTTTCTCTTAGATAGCGTTGTTCTTCTGGTTCATCTGTGATGTGTTTAATTTGGAATTTACGGGGTAGTATGATGGGAGAAGAGTTTAACCATTTGTCATAAATTTCAGCTTTGTTGTGGTTTTTAAGCATGTTCCAGAAAAGGAGTTTTCTGTTGTGCAGTTTCTTGGTCCAGGTGGATTTGATCTGGTTTTTGATGTGTAGTGCTGGAGTTAAAGTGTGTTCATTCTGTGAGTTGGATGATGTATGTGGTTCCTTCCATGATGAGTTGGTAATTAAAGTTTTTAGTGTAGTGCTAATTTCCTTTAGGTTATCATTAATCTTATCCGAAAGATGTTGATGTGGGTTGTTTACTGGGATATCTTGGGTTTGAAGGAGAAGTTCATCAATTTTGCTGGAAAGTGTGAGTAGGTGTGTGTTAAGTGTTTTGAGTTCTTTTAGGATTGTCTCATTGGTGACTTTCTCTGGAAGATTGGGGTTATTTTTAGGTGGCATTCTGTATCACACGTGTGGTAGAAGGTACAAGTTAGTAAATAGTGGGGTTGTGTTAACCGCATGTGGAGAAATAATAGGAAAATGAAAAAAGCCAGAATGCTGAACTGGAAGCATATTTTAATAAAGATGGCCTCCCTAAAATCCATAAGAACAAATCCATCACCGAAGCTTGCAAACTCTCCTCTGAAATCTACATCAACATCAAGGCACCGGAAGATTTAAAACTAAGACCCATTATAGCAGGCACCTCCTGCGAAACACATCGCTTAAGTAATTTCTTGGACATTCTTTTGAAACCTTTCCTAAGCCACATCAAAAGTTTCATCAGAGATGATCTTGACATGCTCAATCACCTCCCGAAAACAACAAACGAGGAGTCACTCTTGGTGTCTTTTGACGTGGTCAACCTTTATACAAATATCCCTCATGAATATGCGATTGAGGCAATTAAATTCTGGCTGCACAAACACCCAGAAACATTTCCTAATCGCATCAACACAACTTTCATCAAAGAATCACTTAAGTTCATTCTGACCAACAATTACTTCCTGTTTGCAGACACATACTTTCACCAAAAATGTGGTATCGCGATGGGTACTAAAGCTGCACCAGTCCTTGCGAACCTCATAATGGTTTTTTTTTAATTAACACTATATGAAATCTGACGCCAGAAATTTGGACACCTTTTCCACATCTTTTTAATGGATAACTGGAAAAGATATTTGGATGATTGTTTCATCATATGGAATGAACCCTATGAAAAACTTCTAGAATTCAAATCCATACTTAATAACATACACCCCAACATTCAATTCACTATGGAATTCAGCAAACATCATCTCCCTTTTCTTGATCTCTTAATCATAAAAACACCTAATAACCAAATCACAACCGACATCTACCACAAACCTACAGACTCACAACAATACCTCCTTTTTAGCTCATGCCACCCAAAACACACCAAGATAAATATCCCCTTTAATTTAGCTAAAAGAATTTGCACCATTGTTTCTGACCCAACCACTCGAGAAATACGCTTACAAGATCTCAAAAAAACACTGTTACAATGCCAATATCCCTCCACACTCATAGATCTTGGAATAAAACATGCCAAGGAACTTGACAAAAACACACTAAAAACCAACCAACATAATAACACACCCAACCCCAAAATACTTCCATACATCTCCACCCATAACCCCAAAAACATCGAAGCATTCACCACAATTAAACAAAACCTCCCCTTACTCACCACAGACCCAAAAATGAACAATATCATTAATACACACAAAGTCCTTAAATGCAAAAGGCAACACAAATCTTTGAAAACATTATTAACCAATTCCAAACTACATACACCACTTCCACCCCCATCAGTTAAAAAATGTGCACGCCCTAATTGTGGCACCTGCCCCTACCTACTTGAAGGCTCTGAATTTACCTTCAAACGAGGAACAATGTTTAAAATTAAAACCAATTTCTCTTGTTCCTCGGGCAACCTCATTTATGTCCTTACTTGCGCAGGTTGCCAAAACTTCTATATCGGACAGACGAGCCTCCCATTACGTAGAAGAGTAGCTGTCCATAAGGAACAAATAAACCTCCCTCAATACCGCCAAATTCCACTCAGTGGCCACATAGACTCTTGCGCCAGAAACAAAAACCCTAAATTCATTATATTCCCTTTCTATCAATGTAAAGACAGAATCTCCACACAAGAAAGAATAAACAAGGAGAATCTTTTCATAGAGAAATTCCAACCATTTCTTAACACACACACCCCTCAGTGACCTTATTTCTCTATGAACAGACACAAACTTCCTGTTTGGAAAAAAAGAGTTCATAACTGCAACTAAAAACACTTGTCTCCCCTTACACACACTTCCTGTTTTGACACCACATTTCCTGCTTAACACAAACTTTTAACCCTTTTTTTAAACCTAACAAAACTCTCAACTCTCATGCATCCTTATTTTTCCTACCAATTTATACATGAACTACTATTGAACTACAAAAGCTCAAAGACAATATAATGTATGGGTATATTTATTTTTTTATATATTATTGTTTTATATATTATTTTCTTCAGTTTGTACTTCTTTGTAAAAAAACATTTTCATTCTCCTTCTTCTTGATAATTTGCTTCTTCGCAATGAAAACCAGTTAGAAAAAATCTTTATTAAATTATGCTTCCAGTTCAGCATTCTGGCTTTTTTTCATTTTCCTATTATTTCTCCACGTGCGGTTAACACAACTCCACTATTTACTGACTTATATATATACATATATATATATATATGCATACACATATATAAACGTACATATACATATATACACACACTAACACAAGTATGGATGCAAACACATGCATACACATATACATATGCACTACCATACATATAGACTAAGTACATAAACATACATATACACACACATACATATATACAGATTACAATAAACACATATACATACACATACATATATATAAATTACAATACACATACATACATATATAGATAAATAATTGTGTGTATATACACATGCTCACATAACTGTGTGTGTTTACTCACATATGTGTATATAGATACCAATACAAACATGAAAAACTTTAAAATTTAGATAATAATTTGCTTTGCATTATTATAATCTTTTATTGTGAATTTTTGAAAAATTGAAATATCTTATATTTTCTGTGTAGGCATTGGATTAATGATTGTTCATTTTATTTAATGCAATTTTTTACAATTTAATATTTCCACACTTTCTAATAAACATAAATTATAAAATTTACTACCTTGTTTATAGGGAACAGCATTTCTTATAATAGTCTAAGATAGTGAGTATTCTACCTTTTTATCTTTTAAGTCTCATATTAAAGTTGCCAAAGAAGTATTATTAGATTTTCTTCAATATTTAAAGGAACACAAATGGTTATATCTTAATTTGAATTTAGTAGATGTAGCACCTATATATCAGTATGTTCTTTGATCAGTATGAAGAGATCACTTGTGAATAATGTTTTCTTGTAGACATTTGTTGCTTAAAAGGTAAGACGATTTTTCGACAATAACATAATTTGATTATATTAGGTCTTATAATGTTATAATTATTCTTATTACCATTGTTACATCCAAAGTCATTATAATTATGATAATAATAATCATTATTTTTCGAATTGCCACTATAAGGAATATACCTTTCTTCGCTAGGTACAAGGCTTGAAAATTTGCAGGGATTGAGGTAGTTAATTTCTCTAGCACCAGAGCTATTCAACTAGTACTTATTTTATTGACCCTGAAAGGATGAAATGCGAAGTTGACCTCAGTGAAATTTGAACTTAGAATGTAAAGATGGACACAGTACCATTAAACATCTAGCCTAGTATACTAAGGATTCTGCCAGCTCCCCACCTTTCAATATTCATCTTCATCATCATCATCATCATTTAACATCTGTCATCCATGCTGGCATGGGTTGGATGGTTTGAACAGAGCTGGCAAGCTAGAAAACTGTACCAAATTCAAGTCTGATTTACCATGGTTTCTACAGCTGGATACCCTTCCTAACATCAACCACTCCGAGAGTGTAATGGTTGCATTTACATGCCACCAGCATGTACGCCATTTGCATGACACCAGTATCTGTCACAACTGCGATTTTACTTGTCTTGATGGGTCTTCTTTTCAAGCATGGCATAATGCCAAATGGTCTTGGTCATTCGTCATGAAAGCTGCTTTTCACATGCCACCAGAAACCTTGCCTCTGTGAGGCCCAACACTTGAAAGGTGCTTTTTTATGAGCAACCGGCATGTGTGCCAGTTACATAACACCAACATCAGCCATGACTGCGATTTCACTTGGCTTGACAGGTCTTCTCAAGCACAGCATATTGCCAAAGGTTTCAATCACTAGTCATTCCCTGCATGAGGCCCAAAGTTCGAAGATCATGCTTCTTCACCTCATCCCATGTCTTCCTAAGTCTACCTCTACTACAGGTTCCCTCCACAATTAGAGACTGGCACTTCTTTACAAAGTTTGTCGTCCATATGCAGCACATGACCTTACCAATGCAGTTGTCTATCTTGAGCACCACATCTCATGCCTCTTATGCCCAATTTTTCTCTCCAGATGCTTACACTTTGTTGTACATGCACACTGACATTGCACATCCAGTAACGCATACTGACTTCATTTCTTTCAAGCCTATGCATGTCCTCGATTGCCACAGCCCATGTTTCATTGCTGTGAAACATAGCAGTTCACACACAGGTGTCATACAATCTGCCTTTCACTCTGAGGGAGAATCCCTTTGTTGCCAGCACAAGTAGGGGCTCTCTGAACTTTACCCAGCCTATTCTTATTCTCACAGCTACACTTTCAGAACATCCATCTCTGCTACAAACTTGGTCACCTAGATAAGTGAAGCTATCTACTATCTCTAGCTTTTGATGGAGTCTATTTTCTGTACATTTATTGCTTTTATTTTACCTGTGCATCTTCCACACACAAAAGCTATTTTCTCTGTTAACCTTTCTCTGATATTCCTGCACCTCTTATGTGTCAGTAGCTTACGCTAGGTACATCTTATGGAGTTTCTACCTATGCCTTTTCTATAGTTAAGCAGGGCCATCTACTGGAAAGGATTTGTGATTTGTCTGCCTTCCTACATAATTTATATTATGATAATTATTATCATTATTGTTATTAGAATTATAATCAATATCACAATAATAATCATGATAATAATAATAATTATAAGTATTATTACTATTATCAGTAGTAAAAATATTTGTAATAGAAGTGGTAGTCATTTTTCTATTTTTTTTTTATATTATTAGTATAATGATAATCAATATTTTTTTTTTTTTTTTTGCTCAATGAAGATATGTTATCATGTAAGTTAGGTGTCATTGAATAGGAAAATTTAACTGTGTGTCTGTTGAATATTTTATGGCATTAATTATTAGTAGGCAAATGTTTCATGTTTCTCTAATGCTTGAAAGAATAAAGAAAGTAGACACATGAATACTAAAAGGAGTATTATATCATACAAGTTTCCAATTGAATGGTTTACTAGATTTAAAACTTTTATTATTTGCTTATAATTGTATTTGATTCTAGTATTATAAATTTTAAAAAGTAATATATGCTGAAATTTATTATCAAATTTATTGTTATTACGATTATTGCTACAATTATGGCAACAAATCTTTCATTTATTATAATTATGTAATTATTATTGTTATCATCATTATTATTACCATTGCAATTATCAAGATCATTAATATCATCAAAATTATTATTATTATTATTATTATTATTATTAACCATTTTATTACCACTGCTACTGATATTATGTAAAGAATTATGGCTATTATAATCCTAACTAGTTTTATCAGTTGGTGTATTATAATTGTTATCATTATTTATTTGTATTTACAGTTATAAATTTTATGATATTCTGTATTGTTACGTTTCTTATTTAACTTCAATAAATGGCTTATTATTATACAATTTGTGCTTTTCATTGGTATTAGTTATACATTCAATTTTGTCATTGTAACAAGCTCTAGAAAGTGCTGAATTGTAATAATTTGCATAATGAGAAACTATTTCTTCACTAGCTGAAATTTCTGAAGTAAAATGTGAAACAACTTGATTATTCCATGTTGATGACTAGAATTATGGTTTATATCTTGCATATTTTCATTATTTTTATGATGTACTTTATATAAACCAGTATTTAGCTTGAACGAAACATCTAAACGTCTGCAGTTTTATGGTTACACACACACACGCACACACACACACACACACACACATACACACACACACACACACACATATACACACACACACACACACACACACACATATTCATATATTCTTTCTTCATAGATTAACAATGCTACCAATGGTTTCATGTGGGAAATTCAAAACTTTTCAAGTGTTCACTTAAGAATGTTGATGACTATATTGGATGAGGCTATGAGAGCTTGCACAAGATTATACAAGACTTCAAAAATAGTTCCTTGGTTTGTAGATACACAGATAAAACGAATTTTCTCTCACAAAGATTATTAATACATACTAAAAACAATACAGCATTTCAAGAGTCTGTATATACATACATGCATACACACACATGCACGCACATATACTCTCTCTTACACACAGACAGATATTGGAAGATATGCAAAGGCACGTTCATATATGGACAAGCAAAAGTGTATTCATATATATGTATACAGAATTTGATTTTTTCATGGAACTTATTTAAAAAGTACATGTTGTAATTATAGTTGTATGCATTTTATTTAAAAATATCAAAATTAGTACATAAACCATAATAATAATAATAATAATAATATGGATAATAATAATAACTAGCTGGACCCATGAAAAATTCACGGAAAACATAAAAAATGTAAGCATCTTTAAACAATGTACTGGTGTCATGAGAAATGTTTGTATATTATGACTATGTCTTTACGTTCTGATACAGTAGAAATTTGCCTGAAATTGTCAAATGTCAAACAATTTAAAAGAGAGAAATAATAATAAATATGAGATGCAACGTGTCTCATTTTAAACAGAGAAAAAAAAACAGATATGCTTGATAATAAAACTATGAAAACAAATAGAGGTGAATTTCTATCTGTGAGTCTCAGGTGATCAGAATACAAAAGTAGCCTTAGCACATGTCCAGAGATGGTATTCTGCCAAAATGTCAACACTGAACAAACAGACCTCTCTCTTAATGTCACTACCCAAGTGTGAAACAAAGCCAAAAGAGCACAGTGAACAAAGGACGACTACATTGAAGTCCTATATGTATTTTACACTGCAAAACTATGCCTGAAACACACAAGAATAATAAAAGAAACATATCAAATATGGAGAAGGAGAAATAGTCTCAGAAAATACCCTTACAAATGTGTGGTGATATATCCTGCAAGAGGGAAAAGTGTCCCAAACCAAAATAGGAAAATAAGATAATAGGGATAAACATGCTAGCCATTCCAGTTATAAATTACAGCTTCAAAATAATAAACTGGAAGATCAGTGAATTGAAAAACTTAGATAGAAAAACCCAAAAAACTAATACCAGCACACCAAAGTCACCCCCACCCAAAGCAGATGCAAACAGAATATGTCTACTCAACTCAGAATGTGGTCAGGCCATGACATAGATAGAGAACTACATTAAAATACCAACAGTTGAACAAGAAATGTACTTAGAAACAAAAAGTGGAAGACTACTACATGTGATAAAACATCACAAGGAAAAGAAAGTGCTTTTCTCTCGGAAGTGACAAAATACAAAACAGAAACAAACTACACTGATACACTGATCTCAGATGACAACAGAGCAGAAACGGTTAAAAAGACGAAAAGCAACAAGAAAACTGAACTACAAAACTTGCTAAAGAAGAAATGGAGAGAAAAATCACTCCATGGCCAATACCCCACAAGGCTTGACAGAAAAGTGAGCCTCAGTATAAGCCAACAATGGCTCAAAAATTCTGGACTAAAAGCTGAAGTGGAAGGAATGATTCTTGCTGCACAAGATCAATGTCTGACTACAAACAACTATAAAAGCAAAATAATGAAAACAGACCATTACACCAAATGCAGAATGCGCAATCAGCACAATGAAACAGTTGACCACATCATCTTTGGATGTCCAGTCCTTACCAAATCTGAATATATATACAGACATGACCAAGTAAGTAGTTAGATCATTTAGATATTATGCCAATACTACAATATAAAAACTGACAATAAATGGTATAAACATGTGCCAAACAAGGTACATGACAACGACCATCTGAGATATGCCTGTTGATACTAACAAAGAAATAAAAGCAAATCACCCAGACATAATAATCAAGGATGGGAAAAAAAAACACCTGTTTACTGATAGACATTGTAATCCCTTCTGAACAAAATATTGCCTGAAAAGAAGTGGAAAAATTGGTAAAGTACAAATACCTCGATATTAAAGTAGTCAAGATGTGAGACATGAAGGTGAAAACAATACAATAATAACTGGAGCATTAGGTATGGCTGTGTGGTAAGAAGCTTACTTTTCTAACACATGGATCTAGGTTCAGTCCCACTACATGGCACCTTTGGCAAGTGCCTTATAAGTGGATTTAGTAGACAGAAATTGAAAGCCCGTCATTTGTGTGTGTGTGTGTGTGTGTGTGTGTATATATATATATATATATATATATATATATATATATATATATATTTATATATATGTCTTTGTGTCTATGCTTGTTACCCTATGACTGTTTGGCAACCAGTGTTGGTGTGTTTATGTCCCCATAACTAAGTGGTTCAGCAAAAAGGGAAGGATAGAATAAGTACTAGGCTTAAAAAGAATAAGTCTTAGGGTCAATTTCTTCAACTAAAACAAAATCCTTTAAGATGTTGCTCCAGCATGGCTGGAGTCAAATGACTAAATCAAGTAAAAGGATATGAACAAAAATGTAGAAGCTACACCTGAACCCTCAATTCTACACACTATCCAAAAGATAGCCCTGTTAGGAACAGCCCACATTCTATGCAAAACACTATCAATTCAATAATACAACCCAAACAAGACAATTCTCAAACACAAGACACTTAATATAGCAAATATCCAATAAAATAAACAACCACCAGTAGGTCGATAACCCAGCACATTACACACAACACACAATACAAACACTAATACAACAAAAGACTGCCCCAGGTCTCATAACAAAAGAAACTGATGCAATACAATACCGGTAAGAGCTTGCACTCCTCTGACAATAAAAAAGAACTAACAATGCTACACACATCTCAGCAACATGGAGGTGTAGCAGGTGATGCAGTAAAAATTTGCCTGAAACCACCAAATGTTGATTAGTAATAATAATAATCTTTCCTAATAAAGGCACAAGGCCTGACATTTTGTGGGGAGGTGACTAGTCGATTACATCATGAAAGGAGGAACGGCAAAGTTGACCTTGGCAGAATTTGAACTCAGAACGTAATGACAGACGAGGAATTTGAACTCAGAATGTAAAGATGGATGAAATTCCATTAAGCATTTCACCCAGCATGCTAATTATTTTGCCAGCGCAATAGTAGTAGTAGTAGTAGTAGTAGTAGTAGTTAAAATTTAATTCACCTGTAATGCTTTGATAAAATAATAAAATATAGACGCAAATATTTCCTTTTATTTAGTTAAGTGATGGTGGTAACAGGGTTAACATAGTTGATGTAGTGAAACCCAATTCCAGATTGTTTATTTAAGTAGAATTACTCAGGTTTTGAGAAGAAATATTCATTCAGTTTGATAATTAGTTTCAACTAAGAAAGTTGAGGAAGGCAACCCTGCATTTTAAGTGAATATAACTAACCAGTATAAAATGTTTAGCCATCAGAGTTATGAAAGACACGTGTTAAGTTATACTTTATCCAATCTTGTTATTTTCTAGATCCTACTAAAGAAACAACTTCATCATGTCCATCTATCAGCTCTAAGCAAATAACCAAAAGATAATGTAATACAGAGAAATATCATTTGTAAGCTTCTAAACTGCTTGTTTTTACTATAGGTTTTGAAGCTATCTTAGGTATTAGTTTATTATATCAAAAACACATAATTCTACAATGACTTCTAAAATCTAGACAAACAAGTAAAAACATTGTACGCTCAACATTGAATTAATTCTCTGTGGCCAAATAAATGGTCAAAAGGAAATATTATACAGCTAAAATTGTATTCATCTTTATTTTTATACCTATAAAATCTAAGACACTGTGAAGAAATCATTGATACAAATCTGTGATTTTACATCTAGTTTCCATGAACAGAACACAATGAATACATTAAGTTTTGTATAAGATCTTAGGGCCATGAAAATATTTTGATTCTTACAGCATTTCTGCATGGGTGAATTTCCTAGATAAGGAGAGTTTCTAATAAATAAAGAACTAATGGAGTATGCAATAATATATACAAACATTTTAGCGTGTGCATGCATATACATTGTGTGTGCGCATGTGTATGCATGTGAGTGTGTATGTATGTACATATATGCCCCTATCTGTGCAATTATATTTGCATTTTTGCTTGCATTTCTTTATGCATGCATTTGTAAGTGTGTGTATGTGTGTTTATATTTGTCTGTGTTTGTGTGTGCATGTTTGTGTATTCAGTTGTAATTATGAGTACATTTGTATTTTTATGAGTATATGTATGAGAATTTATGCATGCATTACATATGTGTCTCTGTTTACATTTTGTATCTGTATATATTATTTGTGTGTGTGTTTGTGTGTGTGTTTGTGTGTGTGTTTGTGTGTGTGTGTATGTGTGTATGTGTGTGTGCACGTATATGAGCACTTGAGTCAGAATTGAGAGAGATGGGAGAGTGAGAGTTTCTGTGTGTGTATGTGTGTATATCTGAGAGGTGGGGGAGAGAAATGTAAAAGAACAGAACCTATAGTTTTATTATAGTGGACTGTATTCAAGAAATGAACAAAGAAAGCCCAGTCTAAAACAAACATAAAAGAGCAGAAACTTCAATGTAGAAGTTAGTAGATAAGTCAATTCTTTACATGCAGCAATAAGAATTAATATTTCTTTTCATGAGAAATAGACTGCAGATAGTAAGTTGGAATGGAGAATTGAAATCTCAGCAAGACACTTCTTTTAGTATCCATTTTGAATATACTATCAAAGAAAGTGAAAAAAAGAATGATTATACTAATCTGGAAGGTCTTTTTTCTTTCAGAAGGTGCGGTGGGGTGGGTGGGGGTGTCATTCTTCATTCTTCAGTGGCAATGGATTGCATATCTTCTATAGATACAAATATTGGTACATTGATTTCTTTACATATTTGATAGTTATTAGGGAAATGGTAGTCAGTCTAGAAGTTGATTGGATAGATGCCAAAAAAGAGGTAGATTTGTTTCATCTGGTACTAAAGAAAGATATTACACAACACCAATCACATTTAAGAGTCTTCTACAAATACACACACACATTTAAAATAATCAGAACTACCGAATGCACAAAGAAAAACTAACAAACATATATTGTGATACATGGGAAAATAGTCATTACCAAAAGCCTGAACATGAAATTCAATCTTTAAGCTAAAGTTTATAAACAGGGAGTTTCGTATGTTTAAAACATCCAAAGAACACACAAAAAAGCAGAGAAAAAATTATCTTGAGCAAATAATTGTAATATTCTAATTTTAGTGAGCTTTCATATATACCATAAAGTTGGTGTTTTTGTTTCAGATCAAAATATACTTTGATTAAACAAAAGAGATGCTAAATGTCTAAACTTTGAATTTACTGCAAAGATTTGTGCTGTAGTTCACATATTTTGGATAACAAAATATATTTGACAAGAAATCTTATGACAAAATGAACATATGTAAAACAAAACAGTCAAGGACAATCACTTAAATTGAACTTCAGTATTTTGCTGATGCTTTATTAACTTCAGAATGATGAAAAGCAAAATTCCTCTTATTGAGATTTTAACTCTGAATGTAAAGAGACGTGACAAAACACCACAAGACTACTAATTTTACCAATCCCCTACTCTGTGAATAAAAAAATAATAAAACTTTTTCTAGAAAAATTTAGTGGTTAATTTTGAATACTCATTTTGAAAACTCAAGGGTGATATAATTGACAATATTTATTTGTAATGTCTTTTTTCACATTCCTTCAGAAAATTTTTTCAATTCTTATGCTAAAGAGTTTAACTTGAGTTAAAGTGACACCAGAAGAGAATTATAAGAAGTTATTACTAGGAATGTGACTTGAGCAACTTCTTAACTATCAGTTTTCAATGGTGATATTTCTTTTGAAAAGGACATGTATAGTCAAATGAATCTACCCACCATTTCAAACAGTGTTATAAGCAAAGCAGTTTATTGAAGTTCATGTCTCTTTAGTTGCTTGACTATTTTAAGGAATTACAGCTCTGAGGAATAAATGATGTGATATGGTTCAAGTGGAACTGAATTTACATCCTGCAATTAAGATTGCTTGAAATTTACCACCATTCTGAAACAGTGTTCTTCTAAACTATAAACAGTGTTATGGAATGAAAAGTATTATAAGTTATCTAATAATTTAGACTTCATTTTATATAAATAATATAAATCGACATATATAAGTGGTGGGATAGTAGATTTGTGATTCACTTCAAGAATAAAGCCTTCTTCAACCTATTTTCATATAGAAAAGGTCAGTTGCATAATAGAATGAATAATAATAGAATAGTGTAGCAACACACATGAAAATAATTATTGACTGTGTACTGGTCTTGTTCATCTATTGCTCAACCTTTAACAATTTAGAATATTAATAATAAGGAAGATCGTGAAGATAACTATGAGCACAATCACTATCATGATGATTATTACAGAAATCATGGTGATCATCACATTAGTGATGATGACAATGATAACATTGACAATCATGATGATTACAATTATTTTGATGGCAGTGTTCATGAGGATCATCTTGTTCTTGATAATGTTATTACTCATGATTTCAGAAGGTTTAATTGTGACAGTTATAAAAATAGCTATCATATGATGTGCATGACAATCATGATAAGGATGACAATGATCATTATTATCATAACATCTTCCAGTATTCACATCAGCCTATTTTGTTACAAGACTTAGAAGTGAAATTTTGTTTCCCAACTATCAGCCTAAAATTAGTAAATACTTATTTAACTTGATGAATTTATAAAGTTTCTGTTCTTAACAATATCTTGACTGCATCTTTAACATCTGCTACTCAATTATTTCAGTCTATAAGCATGTGTAAAGTTTTATTAAGATTACAACTTATGATATTTATTAACTTTATAATCTTACAATGTTCATAAATTACAAACTAATTATCTATCTTTGAGAGATGGTAGATTAGTTTTCATGATAAAAATGTCCTAATTAGTATTTATCTTCCATCAAACACTGACAAATTATTTATAGAAATTAATTGAAATTTTGTACAATATATTAACAGCACTTTAATATAAGGGAGAGAAAATAAAACCCCCATGCTTCATTTGTATTTTCTGCATTTTTTATAATGGCCATTTTACTAATCACAAAGTTAATTTTTATAGAAAATTTGTTAATAAAAGTAACTCAATAATATTGTTTCAAATTTTGGCACAAAGCTAGAAATTTTGGAGGAGGGGGCATAGTCGATTACAGCAACTGGTACTTATTTTACTGACTCTGAAAGGATGAAAAGCAAAGTTGGTCTCAGCAGAATTTGAACTCAGAAAGGATTTTTCCCAGCATGCTAACGATTTTGCCAGCTTGCTGCCCTCGACTCAAGTATAATATTGATCTAGATTTTATTGAATGCTCAAAGATAAAAGGCAAAACACAACTACATAATTTGAATTGAGATCATAAATGTAAGGTAACTAAATTCTCTAAATACAATTAAACTTATACCTTACCGCCACTGTTACGATTATTATCTTTTCTCAACAAACCTATCATAACATTTTTAGCATGTTGAAAGGATTCACTCTTTAAGCAGCATGATACTTTTGATAGCAGCATTTATAAACAAATACATTTATTTCTGTGACCAAGTGTCAATGGAAATTTCTATCAAATGTAATCTGAAGAATTATTAAAACAGAGGTATCTAAGGCTATTTACTATGATTGTGCCCAGACTTTGTATTTATAGAAAAGCAATATCTGTGTATTTCGATACAAAATCCTCAAGTCAGGATAGATGACAATCTGTGTAACCTGAAACAGAAAACAAGCAACAATTGATGTAAAAAAAATATTTGTAGCATGTTTGTGGTAAAGCTAAATTCGTGTGACTGACTGATACAATGATCAAACATGATTAATTTTTCAAATACGAGTGAGTATTTGTTGTGATTAAATAATACTGATTTCTAAAAATGGTTCACTGCCTCAAATTTATGAGGGAGAGGAATTACTGATTAAATTCGACTGAGTATTAATTTGGTACTAATTTGGTTCAAATTTTATTTGTGTAGGTGGTGAGTGAGCTCTGCAACAAGATGACCAAAGTGAAGTCTTAAATTTCAAACCAGAAGAGCTGAAGTATAATTCTTTGATATGTTATCACTGAGCTGGAGTGACAGCCAATTTTAGTTCCAGATTGTGATCAATTCATTTTAATTGGCACGAAGTGCCTTTAGAAATGCATTAACATCTTCAATTACAATTTTTTTATTGTGCCAGTGAAAGTTTTTAATGTATTGAATCCATGACATTATTGAATGGATTACTGCAGTCATTTTATTGTGCTTTTTCGTACGAAAACATAATTTTGCTTTTCTTCAGTAAGATTAATTAATTAAATAAGTGCTAATAGCTTCAATAATAAGCAAATTTCCAAATTTCATACAAACTATGTTGCCACACCTATGCAGACATTTAAAATATGAATGATAAACTAAAAAAAGAAAAAAAGTTGTATAGATAGAATAAATGTGGTTACTCTAATAAAAGAATACTAAAGAATTACCTGGAAAATCTCAAAGTATCAATCTTCAACCAATTGTTAGTGAAGTTTGTCAAAGTTCTGCTGAAAGTTTGCAAAAGCTTGAATCCAAATGACATCTTGATATTGAGTAAGAAATTCAATCCAGCTATTTTGTTTTTCATGTCATTTGAAATAATATTGATTTCTTATTTAGGCACTATGCCAGTTCTAGTTTACCCAACAACAAACTGAGCCAAATCCACACCTTTTATTCCAGAAAAATATTGATTTATTACACTGAACATAAAGTCAGAATTTGGATAAACTTGGCTGAAAGGAATTCAGCTTAGAATAATACTTGGTAGTAATTTTATAGGCCCTGGATGGATGAAAGATAAAATCAACCAGAGAAGATTTGAATAGTCACAGACTAAACCGAATAGGATATAAAAAGTCTTTTATTTTGTTTGGTGCTTCAGCATTTTCACCAGTTGAAAGAGTTCTGATGGTGACTGAATTAGATCAATTTACAGACCAAAGACAAAAGTGTCTATATTATATCACCAACATCACACATTTATCCTTTACTAAAGCTTTATTGTTAAATGTCTCTATCTGCCAAGCTCTAAGGAAATACCAGGTGTTAGACACAGCTCACTTCTGAAAATCTGCAATGGGACACCAAATAACATGCATTCTTCAATAACTTACATGACAGAATTCATCTGTGTCATGTTAATCACTTTGAACTTACTAATCATTTGGAATTGATCTTGGAGAAAGTAACAAGAAGTTGTACCAGTGTTGAAACTCAGTTCAGAGACCCTCAATGATCTAAATAAGTGTTCTAATTGGATGTGAGCTCTTGTACTGATAAATAACTAATTATACTTTATTATTAATGTGAAACATAACATAATAAGTTGAATATCAACAAAATGTTTTGTAATGTTTAGTTACATCCCTGTAAGCTCTGAATTCAAATTCTTCCAAGGCTGACCTTGAATTTCAACAGGAATCAATAAAAAAAATACCAGGGAAAAACTGTAGTTGATTTGAGCTCACATTAAGCTTCCGAGTGGTATAAAAGTAGAAATTGTCTTCCACTATAATATAAACATGACTGCAAGTGAGAAATGTCATCTACCTCAACCAACTAATCGAGCTAATTATGCACAGACAAATAGAAAACATTCAATTTTCTCTTCTCACGAGATAATGAACTGAAGAGAAACTATGCCAAAGCATATAATAAAATTTCAACTCACTCTTAGAAGTTGTCAGATATATCCAAACAACAGATCACTAACCTTATTGAAATATAGAGAATGGGATCTCAGTCACTGTTTAACTTTGTTTGGTTGCTCTATCATGAAAAGATTGAGTTAATTCCTCCCTGTTCCCTGAAGAATGATATCCATCACGGATTAGCAGTACCATTGATCCAATGATATCTGTGAGGACCAAATTTTCTTCTAGTTACACCCACTATTGAAGATTTATCAAGGTAAATAATGAACTTATTTTCTGAGAACTACAAGGAAGAAAACAATCACTCAATAGTATTTTTAAGTGGATTCATCTGGGGAAAGGGTATATGACTATGGCTTTGCAAATTTTGCTTAAATGTGAAATTGACAAAGCATTGTTCTTCAAAATTTGCAAGATGGCAGCTACATGAATATTATGTGCAGGTAGAGGATTTTATCGTTCCAATGGGCTAATGTTATAGTAAGAAAGGACTAGGGATAGTAGTTAGCACAAGAGCCTGGGTGAGTGGAAACAATATACATGATGAGAAGAGAGATAAATAAGATGCAAGTGACTAAATGGAGGCAACATTGGAACAACTAGCCAGCTCTGAAGAACAGAGACCACTGTAGTAGTGGTCAAAAATGCAAACAAAGAAGACAGCACATCTATGGGCCAGATACTGAAGTGTATTGATTAGTGACTTCACACCAATCCATTCAGTAAACTGCTCTCTGCTAAAACTGATGTACAATGATCATCATTTTGACATCCAGTTTTCCATGCTTGTTGGGTTAGAGTTTATTCAATTAGATTTTCTACAGTCAAATGCCCTTCTTGTCACCAACCCTCACCTGCTTCCAAGTAAAAAAAATATATACCCATAGTTAGACATGTTTTCACAGAAGATTTGAACTGAAGGGCAGTGCTTGTATAACTATGACAGTCACACACACACACACACACATAACTGAGACAGGCTTCTTTTAATTTCTGTCTACCAAACCCACTTACAAAGCCCTTGACAGCTTGGGGCTATAGCAGAAGACACATGCACAAGGTGGCTATTGAACTCAGAACCATGTGGTTGGGAAGCAATTTTCTTACTGCACAGCTATGCAGTACATGCATATACATGCATACATACATACATACATACATACATACATACATACATACATACATACATACATACATATATATTAATGTTTATTCTTATGACCAGTTATAATAAAAACAATTTTACATTAATCTAATGGGTGACTCTACACTTTTGTAGGGTACAAATTTATTATTCTTAAGGAAGAATGTTGTTGACAGGAAGTTTGGAGTTTCATCCAGCTAAGCCATCATCAGAATGTGGTGCTTTAGAATTAATCTTACCTTTATATAATCTTTGTTGAGTTAAAATCATCTTTGGGCGTGTGGGTTTGATGATTTTTAACTCAATGGATAATACATAAAGGCAAGATCAAATCTAATGCACTACAGTGTAGTTTTGGGTGTTGTACTTGGTATATAAGAGATTTTTTTCAGAGTATCCACTTCTACTAAGTGCCTTGTTATAGTAGCTTTCTGTATTGTTGAAAATTTGCTTGTTTGCGCGCAGATACATGTATGTATATGTGTGTGTGTATATATATATAACGTGTGGAGGTGCAATGGCCCAGTGGTTAGCGCAGTGGACTCGCGGTCATAGGATCGCGGTTTCGATTCCCAGACCGGGTATTGTGAGTGTTTATTGAGCGAAAACAGCTAAAGCTCCACAAGGCTCCGGCAGGGGATGGTGGCGAACCCTGCTGTACTCTTTCACCACAACTTTCTCTCACTCTTACTTCCTGTTTCTGTTGTGCCTGTAATTCAAAGGGTCAGCCTTGTCACACTGTGTCATGCTGAATATCCCCAAGAACTACGTAAAGGGTACACATGTCTGTGGAGTGCTCAACCACTTGCACGTTAATTTCACGAGTAGGCTGTTCCATTGATCGGATCAACTGGAACCCTGGACGTCGTAAGCGATGGGGTGCCAACACATATATAACGTGTATTCCATTAGGAACGTAGTAGAGTACAAAATAGAGCTCGTTCACCCTTAGAATTACCAAATTGCCGGTAGTATTACAGTATACTTCCAAGTCTAGGTTTATGTATTCATCGTGTGTGAAAAATAGAGTCAAGAAAGAGTACACATTTTGATACATGCATAGTGCTTATTAAATGGCTGTCTAACTGTACTCTTTCTTGACTCTATTTTATTCAATTATATATATATATATATATATATATATATATATGTATGTATGTATGTATGTATGTGTGTGTATGTGTCTATGTCTGTATACGTGTATACATATATATATATATCTATGTGTGTGTGTACATATATGTATGTATGTATGTATGTGTGTGTGTGTGTATATATATATATATATATATACGGACCCAGTATGTTGTGGTTGATGGCATTCCCTCAAGACCAGCAAAAGTCATCAGTGAAGTCCTGCAGGGTATTGTGCTGGGTCCACTTCTTTTTATTGTTTATATCAATGACATTGCAGATTCCATTGAACATAGCACCATTACAATATTTGCAAATGACTCTAAGCTTCAGAAAGTCATTAAAGGAGCATATGATCGAATGATGCTTCAATCAAACCTATGCATAGTAACCCAGTGGGCACAAAAAAACAATATGCAGCCGAGCGAGGAAAAGTTTGAACTCATCCACTATGGAAAAGAGGGCACGCTCAAACAACTATACACACTACCGTCGGGAGACTTACTTGAACCATCAGATAATATCAGAGACTTAGGTATACCTGTCAACAGAAACCTTAGCTGGAGTGTGCACATCAACAAAGAAGTTGATGTTGCCTGCAGAATGTGCTCATGGATCCTCAGAACTTTTCAATCTAGGGATCCTGAAACCATCATTCTTCTCTCCTCCACATTTACTAGGCTTGAATACTGCTGCACATTGTGGTCCCCTACAAAAAGCAAGACATAATGAGGATCGAAGCACCACAAAGATCAATCACTAAAAAAATAAAAGGCATGATGAGACTTGATTATTGGGCTTGACTTAAACATCTGAAACTCTATTTTCCGCAACACTGCCATGAGCAATACATTATTTGCACCATGTGGAAAATATTCCACCAATAATATCCAAATGATATCGATATTATGTTTACAATTCACCCAAGACTATGTCCCCATGCAATGCATCCACTACAAAGGTTGAGATCGCATGACATAAGAATATTGCAGCACAATTTCTTCACTGCAAATGGTCCTGCTCTTTTCAATGTTAACCCAAAAGAAATTAAAGTAGAAAAAGACCCCATAACTTACAAATGGTACCTGGACAAATTCCTCCAGGAAATACCAAACAAACTAACTACACCTGGATACGTCTCAGCCAACAACAACTCTCTGCTTGAGAGGTCCATAGTGTCCTGAAATAATTAATTAAAAGACTTTTACAGGTGTTGCTATTGAGTTACTCATGGCCTGGGATGATAATGGCTGAAAACAGTCTAAGTTATATATATGCGTAAAATATAGGGTAGCGAGATTTTTTAGAAATTTCACTACCAGTGGCCTAGCATGTATAAAAAGTCAATAGACAACATATATTAAGTTATATATATATATATATATATATATATATATATATATATATGGATGCATCTATCTATATTGATGTGTATATCTGTATAATTATATGCTTGTGTGTGTGTGTGTGTGTGTGCATACATATATGTGCATGTATATGTGTGTGTTTGTTTGTGATAGATAGATAGATGGATAGATAGATAGATAGATAGATAGATAGATAGATAGATAGATATGTATGTACATAAATACACATGTATACACAACACAAGACTGATAGGAAGAGAAGAGTATGCCTGCTTATTATGATAGCTCAACACTTATTGCAGGGTACTGAAGATTATGAGCATCTTGATGAGTGTTTTTATTGTAATGATGATGAGTGTCATCATCTTTATTAGGATTGTCATCAGCATATTTGTATCATAATCATTGCAATCACAATGATGACAAATATGATTATTTTCAAACCGGAAATTGCACACTAAATGCACAATGGAAATTTTTCAGAAAGAGCTGACTAAGTGAATGTTTGTCTCTACAAATGACAAGTATATATACATGCACACATACACATAAAGGTGTATGTGTGCAATGTATGTATCTGTGTGTGTGTATGTACATACACACACACACATGCACGCACGCACACACACACACACACACACACACACACACACACACATGCGCGCGCACACACACACACACATGTATGCTTTAATCTGATCAGCACCTCCTGTGCCTGATCTGTCCTCTCTGTTAGTAATGCCAGGTCATCAGCATAGTCTAGGTCAGTTACTGTTACTGCTTGATGCCGTCTACTTCTTTGCCTATGCAGTTTGACTCCCAGTTCTTCATCCTTGCCCTCAAACGTTCTACACATTTCATAGTCCAGAAGGATGGTGAAGAGATAAGGTGCTAGCATGTCACCTTGTAATACTCCAGCTTTGATTCCAAAGTATTCCGTCTCTCCATCAGGTGTGATCACTTTCACTCTGGTGTTCCCATACAGCTTACTTATTGCTCTCAGAATTCTTGGTGGAATCTCATATGCTTTAAGTATCTTCATCATCATTCCTTTCAGTATTGAATCAAAAGCTTTTTTTTTAAATCGACATAGATAATGATAGCCTTGGTGTTATGGCTCTTAACTCCCTCTTATTTCTTTATTGCCCACAAGGGGCTAAACATAGAGGAGACAAACCAGGACAGACAAAGCAATTAAGTCGATTAAATCGACCCCAGTGCGTAACTGGTACTTAATTTATTGACCCCCAAAAGGATGAAAGGCAAAGTCAACCTCATCAGAATTTGAACTCAGAACGTAATGGCAGACAATATACCGCTAAGCATTTCGCCCGGCATGCTGACGATTCTGCCAGCTCACCGCTCTTAACTCCCTCTATCAGTCTTCTAAGTGCAACAATGTGAGATGTTGTTGACCATCCTGATCTGAATCCATTTTGATTAGAGCAGGAATTGGGAAAGGTACGATTGTACTGTAAGGCAAACAAAACAGAGCTGCAAGCATTCAACCACGAAATGCCTGTGTCAGTGAAAGTGAGAGACAGTTAGTCACTGAAGGTAGTAGAAAATTTACAAAATTCCTTGGTGCATGTACACAAAGTACTGAAAAAGACATCATAGCAAACAAAGCTCTTGCCTGGAGTACATGCCATAAATTTATAAAGGTATGGAGTTCAAAGTTAGCAAGGAAATTGAAAGTTAGGTTGTTTCTGGCAATAGTGGAGTCTGTTCTTCTATACGGAGCTGAAACATGGATGTTCACTAGAGCATTGAAGAAGCAGTTGGATGCTTAGAATGGACTCAATGTCTCCTGTAAGAGTCATACAACAAACACCGACTTATATCAGGGACTACCAAAAGTAACATTGAAGATACAGCTTGGAAGGATGAGGCTAGGTGGACACTGCATCAGACACACCGATGAAATTACTAACAAACTAGTGCTCTGGCAACCAACGGAAGGAAGAACCAAGAGAGGAAGGAAGAAAATGACCTATATTGACTACTTGCTGGAGGATACTGGTATGAAAGGGTTACAAGCGGCGAGGACCATTATGGAAGATCAAGATGAATGGGGAAAACATGTGGAAACAGTCTTGGGGTGTCCTATGGGACGACCTAGATGAGATGATATATGTATGTATATATATATATATATATATATATATATATATACATGTTCATGATTCTTCATGTATGTGTATGTCAATGTTTGCTCCAAATATCTTTCACATCTGATAGATCTTGCTTTAAACAGTATAAGTTGATGCAAAGTTATTAGCAAAAACAATAATTAGAGAGATATATGAGAAAGTAATTAACAGGACGTCAGATTTGGAAAATGTCCAAAATTACCATATGCCAATGTCTAATAAATATCTGCAATTATTTGTAAACAACATTTGAGCTATGAGATTGTCTGAAACTTTCACTGTTTGGCAGTAATAAGAGCAGACATATTTACAAGCTTTATTCATCTATTTAGGCATAAGATTTTAATATAAAATATTTATTAATTTCATTCATTATATTTTCTTTATTGACTGTTATCTGTCAATGGTGAAACAGTAAATTCCTAGAATTTAATATATTCAATGTTACAGGTCATCTTCAAAGCATTTAAAAATGTTATTCATTTCAGTATTATATATCTGTTTTTATTTCATTTTTGCTTTTACAATTGTAGAGATAATGTGTGTGTGTGTATTTTATATACATGATATATATAAATATATATGATATGTGCATATGATATATATATAATTTATATATATAGATATAATATATATGTGTGCATACACACACATAATATAATGATATAATGTGATATAGTACATATGTATGTATGTATGTATGTATGTATGTATGTGATTCTTTTATCTCATTTTCACCAGAGAGACATTTGATGGAGTAAGAAAAATTGAATGATAAAATTATAGAATATAGAAATGAATGACCATTTTTGTGATTAATTATTTTCGTTCTTATGAGTTTCAACAACAAAATATGGGAAGATGTGAAAAAAACAATAGAAGGAAAAATAAAAACTAATTCAAAAATTCATTATGTCTATGAACACATAAAATTATATTTCAAATTAGTAGAAACTATTTGGTCAAATGAAAATATCTCATTATACTTAATGGGAAACCACTAAACAATTTTTCTCCTTATTAAGTCAGCAAAAAACCATCACTCTTAGTTTCAGCATTCTATGAATCATAATGATCAGTAGATCCAATACTTAACTCCAGCTTCAGTTCCCCATGGGCCACTCTGTTACTGGCCTGTTTTTCAAAGAATTACAAGTCATTTTGGCTATCAATATTGTCAAAATTTTACAATTAAACATTGACTTACTTAAGGTGAATGTAATCTCTTCCATATCAAAATCTATTCATGAAGCACAAAAGAAAGAATAACTAAAAAATAGTGAGAGATAGCACTGCTAATAAAAACACAAACCAAAAATTTTAGTCAGCAGAATCTTAAAGCTGAGAAATCTTTAACCAATGCATTTCAAAGAGCAATAATTTATAGCAATAAATAAAGCTCTTTATAAATTAGCTGCAATTGTGTATCTTCTACTAAAAGAAAGGAATTATCAAAACCTACAATGTGTAATAAATTTTAATCTTAATATATTTTATCAAATTGAGATTTTCAAATTGTTTTATTACTAAAGATTTCAACTACATGCTAATCAAAAAACTAATTTTTATTCACTGCAATCAATCACAAAACTAGTTTATATTCATTGCTGCATACATTTCTGTCTCTCTCCTCCTCCTCTTCCTCTCTCTCTCTCTCATTCCTCTTCCTCTCTCTCTCTCTCTCTCCCCCTCTCTCTACTGCTCTATTTGAGTGCTTTCATTAAAAGCGTTTACAAAGTTTTGCTATAAGATATTTCAAGAAAATTTGGGAAAAGTTTTGCACTATAATTATTTATCAGTTCAGAGTTACTCAGAAATTTTGTTTCGTTATAGACAAATGTGTTGACCATGGCCCTTTGAATAATGAAAGACTTGGATTATTTTTCTACCTAAAACAACTTAGCATCTGTTGCTAGGTAACATATTGATGGTTTTTTGGGGTTTTTTTCCGTCTTTGTCCCTTTGGTCTTTGTCTTTTCTCTCACAAACTTCATTCACAATGATCACCTTGCCATTTCATTTCTCTACTTTTTGTCCTTCACTGCTACACATTCCGTCACTTTCACTTTCAATCCTTGCAGTACTCTCTCTCTCCTCTCTCTCTCTCTCTCCTCTCTCTCCTCTCTCTCTCCTCTCTCTCTCTCTCTCTCTCCCTCTCTTTCTTTCATATACATACACACTCACACAGCCTGTTGGAGAGTGACTAAAAAAAAGTGATAATCTGAAGGCACTATTTCAGAAAAATGCAGTGTGATAGAACGAGAGAGAAAGAGAGAGGGGGAGGGGGAGAGAGGGAGAGAGAGAGAGAGAGAGAGAGAGAGAGAGAGAGAGAGTACAACAATGATGTGGAGTTGAAAGTGTGGTTCCACGAATTTCTTAAGTCAATACTTCGGGATTTCTACCATCAAGACATTGACAAGCAAGCAAACCTTTGGCAAGATGTCATGAGCAATGAAGGAGTATAAAATATTGATTGATTTGTTAAAATTGTTGATGGAAAGCAAAGATTAAAATAAATGAAAAAATTAACCAGTTTATCTGACAAACCAACATATAGATACACACACACTAAAAGCTCACTATACCCAATGTCAATGGCAAATAAATTAAATTTAAAGTTATATGTTCATATTGGTAATTAATTAAAAATTGGGAGATGACAAAAATTTTACATTGTTCTGTTCCCCTTCATTTTTTAATTTCAAATGTTGTGCAAATGATTTATCTATTTATGATGTATGTGATCAGATAATTTAGTTGTATTTTGGGGTTGACCTAATTGAATATGCATATTCCCTTAAAAAGGTGGATTTAAAGCAACATTCTAATTCATGGAGCTGCCTTAACTCTATCTTGTCCTTTATACTATTATTGACTATATCTAAATGCTAACTGATAAGGATAACACAAAATAATTCTGTAAAGAAATAAACAATATCTTACGCAAATACACAAATAAACTTCAGAAGTAACTTCAGAAAAGGCAGTGTTTTGGCAATATCTGCTCAGTGTTTCACATGGTTAATAGAATTATCTAAGTTTTAGATCAGATACTGTGGAGTTGAATAAATAAAAATAAAATTGTACAAAAATTTGGTTGTTTGCTATTTTAAAAATATGTACAACATAGTGTTAACTACTTAGAATGTCACTCAAGTTAAGAAAAGACCTCTTTTTTTTTATTTAATCTACTTTTAAGCTAATTATGATTTAGCAACACCAATATTTATTTTATTGTATTTTTTTTTTATTGAGGCATCATCCAGTCAGGCTGATTGCCCTGGCCAGCCTGACTACCTCTCTCCATCACTCCGATCTTCCATTAGTGCTTTTAGGTCTTCAATTTGGCATCCAACATCTTCTGCAAGCCGTTGTGTATACATCTTCCATGGCCTTCCAGCAGCTGTGGTACCAGGATTTGGTGTCCACAGCAACACATTACTCACAAGTTCTTCTTTACTTCTCCAGTAGTGGCCAGCAAACCTCAATCTCTGCTCTTGGATGGTTGATGAGAAAGTTAGTACATTCCCATATAATCGTTGTTTTGTTGGGTGCTCCCTCCAAGAGACTTTGAGAACTGCACATAACATTCTGGTGTAGGCACCATCCAGCATGCACCTGAGTTTCTTGGTTGAGAGTCCAAGTCAGAGATCCCTATACAAGCACAGATTCAACAACTGCTCTGAAGAACTGTCTCTTCAATTTATCTGGTAGCATTGACTTCCATATTGTCCTAAGACTGTCTATAGCTGCCCAAGTCTTAGCAACATGAGATTTAATATATTTTTCAGTGGATGTGATATTGCTGCCTAGATAAGTAAACTTGTTGACATTTTTCAAGGGCTTTTGTTTGATGGTCTTGATTTCACTTGTTGTGTTCAGGGTGATAAACTCTGTCTTATTTTCATTTACATAGAGCCCAATGTTAGCGGCTGCATTTTCCAGGAGATGGAGTAAATGTTCAGCATTTTTTGGTGTTGCATGTGAAGAGCGCTATGTCATCAGCATAATTGGCGTCAGTCTAGTTGGTGAACAGATATCTTCTGCTTCTAGACTTCTGTAAAGTGAAACCCAGAACATTGTGTTGAACTACTGAGGTATGCAATACATAATTGAGGCACAAGATGAACAAGCAAGGAGCTAGTGTGTCACCCTGCAGTACTCCTGCACAAACATCGAAGAAGTCAGTATCTCTGTCTGGTGACTGCACTTTCACTCGGATGTTTTTATACAGCATCATTACTGCCTTTATTGTTTCATCAAGGATTCCATATGCTCTAAGGATTTCTGCCACCTTATCCCTGTGTACAGAGTCAAAGGCCTTGGAGAAATTAACAAAGAACAGAACTGCGTTATGGTTTTTGGCTTGTACTCCTTCTAACGTCCTCCTAACTGTGAGAATTTGACCAGATGTAGAGCAGCTCCTCCTGAATCCATTTTGATTTTTCCTAAGAACTCTTTCAATTTGAGGTTGGATTCGATTGAGTAGAAATGCATTGTAAACCTTTGCTGCAACTGGTATTAATGTAATTCCTGTGTAGTTTATTGCAAGGCCCAGATCCCCTTTTTTGGGGAAAGGTAGAATACATCCTTTTGTCCAGACTTTTATCTCACTTTGATGATATACAGAGTTGCACAAATTCCAACACCTCATCATAGTTCATGTGGTGATGACAACAGTCTGGGATTAACTCATTAAGCAATACTATCCGATGAAGGAGACTTTTGCTTGCTCTGGCCATAGACAGGGAGATCACCTCCAGTAATCTGGCAGGGCAACCCAAGACAGGCAGTTTGATGTTGAACCCTAACTGGCAAACAGGGCTCTGGTTACCTGCATGGGGAGCAGTATAGCAGGTGTGAAACCTTGGTGGAAGAACTGTCAACCTAGTCAACAATAAGATGCACAAGATGCTGGACAAAGAAATCCAAAACAGATCAATGGCCAGGGTCAACCAGTTCAGTCAGAGAAATACTGCAATCATCAATAGATGTGACTCACACTGATGATTATACTGAGCTATCGAAAGACTAGTCATGATTATGGATCACTCCAGAAACTCATACCACATCAATCATCGTGTGGATTACCAAGAGTCATGACCAGGGGCACTAGTTCTGACACCTGCATTCAACAAGTCAGCTACAGAACCAAAATTGAAATTTGCCAGATGCAAGCATCCTGTTAAAATATCAACTTTCAATGAAAGAACTTTGAAATTTATGTCTTAAATATCAGAACTTATCATACTTAATACTGTAAAACATTTCTTATGTCATTTTCAGTGTTTGAGGGTATAGATGTTGCATAACATCTATAAGGTGGTAAAATGCTCTTTTGCTCTTTTCTTTTTATTGATAAGTATTATCTGATAACAGCTAAGATATAACTAGTCAAAATTGCAAGATCCAAACTTTTAATTGCTGTTGCTATACTTCACATGAATATGCAGCTGATAGAAATGTCAACTTTTGTTTTTGATCTCACATCATGTAGTGAAGCAGAAACAATTTATGCAATTTGGAACGGTTCTATTAACTTTTTACGAGCCAATAACACTGCATGTTTCACAGAACAGTTTAGGATTCTTTAGTTCTGCCATTGGCAAAGCTACAACCAACAACAATGATGGCTGGTTTCTGCAGTCTCTAAAGTGACAAAATATTGTAAGACCCACCCAATCCATACTACAACAGAAAAGCAGAAGTTAAATGACAATGATGATGTATATAACTTGACAAAAAGAACAACAAAATCATTTCCTAATTACCTAGAATATCACTAACATTCTCTTATAAGAATTGCTCACTCTTTAGATAAAATTGTAGTTAAACTATTTATTAGTGAATAAATAGTTTTGTTTACATGACATCATATTTCTGCCAGAAGTGGTACCTTTCTATTTGGCTATCTTTTACTTTTCCCATCCATATTCCTGGATTACTTAAATTTATAGAAATAAATATTTAATATTGAACAGATGCTCGTGTCTTTATTATATGATTAACTAAAGCTTATTCGTTCTCTTCTTCACAACTCATGATCATATTGTTGTTATCACACAAGTACCAATGCACTTTTCAAGGAGAGAATTTTCACAATTTATTCTTCATCCATATCAACATGAATTAGTATCTCTCCTAATTCTGGTTTACACCACAAGGTATGAATTGCAATACAAACACTTACAAACAAATAAGCGATGATTTAATTACATAAAGAAGCCTAATGAAATATTCTAAAATTTAAAAAATGCACTTAATTATATTTGGCCAAATCCTGAAAGAATTAAAGAAAATTCAATTATGTACTGCTTTGGAAAAAGATGTTCCTTTAGCCAGAAAGCATTTTCATTTGCCATATATTCATATTTTATTTATTTCCACATTTTAATTCATGAAGTTTCTTTTTTTGCAGGCCTTGTGCCAAAAATTTGGAACCATTATTATTATCATTATTCTCATTCTTCTTATTATTATTATCATTATCATCATCATCATCATCATTATTATTATTATTATTATTACTACTACTACTATTATTATCATTATTATTATTATTATTATTACTACTACTATTATTATTATTATCATTATTATTATTACTACTACTATTATTATTATTATCATTATTATTATTATTATTATTATTATTATTATTATTATTATTATTATTAGCAGTGGTAGCAGCATGAATTATAATTATTATTAGTGCTTTTGTGTTCTCATTGATTCACTGCCCACTTTCCTACAGATTGTAGGGATTAAAGCAAATGAATTAAATTCATAGCAAAATTTATAAATCATATCAACACATCTTTTCTTTAAATCAATTCCAGAGTATCTTCAATGTGAAAATTTCAATATTATTATTATGTGTTAATGAATTCTAAATTACGTGTTTATGAAATTAGCAAGTATAAGACAGTGATTAGCTAAAATATTTTTAATTTATCAAAGTGATACTCTTTTTACTCTTTCACTTGTTTCAGTCATTTGACTGCAGCCATGCTGGAGCACTGCCTATAGTCAAGCAAATCGACGGCAGGACTTATTCTTTGTAAGCCTAGTATTTATTCTATTGGTCTCTTTTGCCGAACTGCTAAGTTACAGGGATGTAAACACACCAGCATCGGTTATCAAGCGATCTTGGGGGGACAAACACAGACACACAAACATATACGCACACATACACATATATATACATATATACGACAGGCTTCTTTCAGTTTCCGTCTACCAAATCCACTCACAAGGCTTTGGTTGGCCCAAGACTATAGTAGAAGACACTTGCCCAAGGTGCCACGCAGTGGGACTGAGCCTGGAATCACGTGGTTCGCAAGCAAGCTACTTACCATACAGCCACTCCTATGCCTATTGAAATGATATTGAAATGTACTTATAATTATGATGCTCTTTTATTGTGCATGCTATGTTTCTTGCAAAAGTCCATTCTATTCTGTAATCATTACTTCTGCTTAGAAGTACATAGGTTATTATGTAAAGAAAGCATAGTATTTTAGTTTGTTAATAAATATTTATTAGTGACAGAGGTAATATTCATCCCCACTTAAATGTAGATGTGCTGCTGGAACAAACTATATTGCAGTAGTTACTACGAGAAGAATCTCTCATATTGGCTTTTGGTGTAAAATGCACTCTTATTTATATCACTAGCAGGGAGACTAATCCCTACCACCTTCAGTGCTAAGACCACCAGATCACATGATTTCGACTTTCCTTGATCTTGTCAATGACAGACACTCAACTGCTAGTGATATAAACAGGAGTACATTTTGCACCAAAAGCCAACATGAGAGTTTCTCTCATGGTGACTACTGCAGCATTTTAGCTATTTGGAGCAAATCATAGTATTAAGTAACTAGGTCAAAGCATTCAAATCCACTGTAGGGGTTCTATGTATATTTATATAAGCATATATATGTATACATTTGTACACAGCATTTAAATTGTTTTTCATCAGTTTACCCTGATGTTAAAAGTATAACAAATAATGAATGAATATCATCTAAGATAGAAAGTATGCAAGAAAATATTTGTTTCATATTCCTCAATACTGAGCTAAGCATTGGCTTTAATAGAATTCATGAGTCTTTGAAGACATTCACATTAAAAAAAAATTTTTATAGTAAATACTTTTATATGTATGTATAGGTTAAAGTAGTGAGGAAAGGCAAACAATTATGTCCTTGTCAAGTCTTGCCTATTTGTTTGCTTTTCCTCACTACTTTAACCTATACTTACTTCCTCATGGCAAAGCCACTTCTAGCCACTTTGAACAACACAGTCACATACCATATTTTTGACTACTGTTCAAAGTGGAATTTTTAGTAGTACACCTATTTGAGCACTAAGAATGCATACCTATCAATCTGAGTTACCCTGACGAAAATTTCATTTATCTTTTATGTATGTATGTATGTAATATATATACTGCTTGTACCTATTTATTAACCTGTTGGGTGAAGAAAGGGAAAGACTAATCTCACATGATTTAATACAGAAATAAGAGAAATAAGCTAGATATTGTCAAGTAACTAATTTGGTATTCTTACACTTGCCCCAATATTCTGTTGCAATACCAGCAGGTTTTAAAGAATGCTGAGATATAGCAAGCAGTTATTTGCATTAAAATATCTCCAATAACATTTTAATGGCATAAAACTGTAATAATTGCAAAATATTGCTTTCTTTTGGCCTTTTAACTGAGAATTTGATATATTCATCACTGTTGTTTTGATAAAACATTGACAAAATATTTTAATAAAAGAGCGTCAGTCTGCAATAAAACTACTCACAATGAGCTTAACTCCGCTTTATGGAAGTTACTTTAATATTTGTAAAATAATAATATATTTAAAGCAATTTCCATGCACAGTTTTTGTAAATTCAGCATTTCTGTAGTTTTTCTTTTATGTTGGCATTGTTAGTAAGAGGAGATTCTTTATGTCATTCTATTTCCATGCTAAAAACAAGATCATCATAAAATATCAGAGAAGGTGATACAGAATTACCAGTGTTTAAACTCATTGATTTATTCCTTAACATCATTTACATGGAAAAGGTGCCTAGTCTGAAAACCATAAAATGTTGATTTAGATATATATATTTCAGGAAAAAAAAATACAAAAAAATTCTTGCTACAAAAATAATAATTTCATTAATTTTCTTGCAGACTTACATGGTACTTATTTGGCAAACATGACATTTCTAAACTCATCATTTGATGAGAAGGTAAGAGTTGCTTTCTATTACTTACACACATATGTATGTATGACACTGTTACTTCTTTCTTTTATGTTATCTTTTTTTATAAAGAGATTTCCAAGGTGTTGAAGCATGATCTTCAGATGTTGAGCCTCATGGAGGTGATAACAAGTGATCAAGACCTTAAGCAATTTGCTGTGCATGGGAATACACATCAAGCCAAGTGAAATTGTAGTCATGGCCAGTGCTGGTTACATGTAAAAGGCAACTGTGACAGTGGCACATAAAAGACACCCATGCCAGTGACATGTAAAAGGCACCCATTACCCTCTGTGGAGTGGCATCCAATTGTAGAAACCAAACCAAACCAAACTGGAGCCTGATACAGCTCTCTGGTTTACCAATTCTAGTCAAACTGTCTACCCCTTGCCAGCATGAAAAACAAATGCTAGATGATGATGATGATGTGTATGATAAAATGATAAAGGTGTGTAGATGTGAATATTTGTTGTGTTATATGAGATGTTACAGCTATAATTGGTTACTTCACATGCCATTGAAGCCCATTCTACCTTTCCATGCTACCCTACTGCAAGTTGATACAAATTGGCAGCCAATTAAATCAACCTTAGTACTTGGCTGGTACTTTATTTCACTGATGCTAAAAAAGTAAAAAGAAAAGTTGACCCTAGCAAGATTTGAACTCAGAACATAAAAAGCCAGAACAAATACATCAAGATAAAAAATCTGCCTGTCCATTATCATAATAGAATCCACACAAATATTCAAAATTTATTTTCAAATGCAAAAACTGGCATAATCATAATCACTTTGGCAGTCTTTATGTTTGATATCTCCTTTTCTAACAGTATAATAGATTTCCAGCCTGAACGCCTGAATACCAATTTTCTAATAACAAAGTTAATCGAAAAAGAACAGTAACAAAATACCTATATAAAAGTATATCAATAATTAGAAAATACTGTTTCTAAAATTTGGAATCTATTGAAAGTTTATTCACTTTTACCTTTAAGGTAAAGGTGAATAAACCTTCAATAGATTCAAAATTTTATCTTTATATAGTAAAGCTTTTTTAAAACGTTCTTGCATTCAGTCTATTTTTTAAGATCAGTTTGTTATATATATTACTTTATTTTTAAAAATTAAAATATTTAACAAAAATCAGAAGTAGTATTAGTAGCATTGCCTTGAAAATTTCAGTTACATATATGAGAGTATTGTAGTTCGCTTGAAGCATTGTGTATTGTTTGTGAAATATAACATGTCATGAATGGCACAACAATGTAGAGTGAACTATAATAACTAGTCTGATATTATATTTCAGAATATAAAAAAATTCCTTCTTGAGGTATCACTCGGAATTGATCGAGTCACTGCTATAATCGGTTTTCCAACAGTTACTGAATTTTTTTTTTTTTCGGAAGTATCTCTGCAGTGGTCTCACAAAGCTCCTTCTAGAATTCCTCATGAGAAGTGTGAGAGGGCGGCCATGTTTCAAGTTCATGTGTGGTGACACATCCACGGTACTGCTGCTAAGTTATGTATTATATGTGCAGTTTCTTTTTTTTTTTTTATAATACATGAACATGTTATCAGAAATGAACTTACAAGCATACAGATGTAGCTAAATAATATAATGATTGCCAACCTCCAGCCTGCTGTTAATTTGGGGCCCTGGTCTGTCTATGAGGGTAGCTTCCTTAATTCTTAGATTTCCCAAATTTCTTTCATTGGCCTCAATTATGACTGTTATGCTTTTGTTGGTGTTCCGGCACCTGTCTAGATGTTTTCTGAAGGAGGAGGCTCGTGTGTTCAGATGTTCTTTGATGCGGACGTGTAACGGTCTTGTTGTGCTTCCCACATAGAACTTGTTGCATTTGTTACATTGTATTTTATACACAACATTTACCCATTGGCATAAATCTGTGTCACGGATAGGACAATTTGTTAATGTGCATTGATTGCTGTCTCTTGCTCGTTTCTTTGCGAGGTGTCCTCTCAGAGAGGGGCCAGAGTGGGCTAGTTGTATGTCTAATCCTTCTCTTCTTATGGCTCTTCAGATGGTTGTAGTTATCCTCTCGCTAAAATGGGGTATTTTAAGGAAGCATGTGCTGCTGGGTTTTATGTGTGTTCGGCGTGTTTGTCGTCTTGAGTACTTAAGCTGATTTACAATGGATATAGGGTACCCGTTGGTTTTCAATACCTCTAGAAAGTGTGTGGTGTGGGTCACCTTGTCCTCTGTCCTGCTGCACTTACTCTGGATGCATGCAAGTCCATTTCTGGCGTATCCTATTTTGGCACCGAGTGGAAGGGCTGAATTGTTTTTAAGTTCATTTCTAGTGTAACCTATTTTGGCACAAAGTGGAAGGGCTGAATTGTATGTGTGTGTGTGTGTGTGTGTGTGTGTGTGTGTGTGTGTGTGTGTGTGTGTGTGTGTAAAAAGGAGACCACTAGGTGGACTGTTAATGTGGACTTTTTTCTGAATCTCCTTGATTCTTTTAATGTGCCCTGGTATTAAATTGATATTAATTAATATCCAATTTTTTACCCTACTGTTTTAATTTATATATATATTCATGCACACACACCCACCCACCACACACAATCATCATCATCATCATCATTTAATGTTTGTTGTCCATACTTGCATAGGTTGGCCAGTTTGACCAGAGCTAGCAAGCTATAGAGCTGCACCAGGCTCCAGCCTGATTTAGCATGGATTCTATGGGTGGATGCTATTCCTAACATCAACCACTTTACAGAGTATGCTGGGTGCTTTTTACATGCCACTGACATGGGTATATTTATGCAGCACCAGCATGGGTGCATTAACACACCACCAGCATGGATGCTTTTTATGTGGCACTGCTACCTGACAGGACAAGCCTGTAAAGTTTTATACTTATTTATTCATGTTGTATTGAGATTTCAATGATGTGACTGTATATTTTGAGAATGACATTGTAGGGTAGGTTTGAGAGTTCAGATCTGGCAGTTTAAATGCTAAAGGTTTAAGGTTTCTTCGTCACAAATATTTCATTCTGAAATACTACCAAAATAATTCCTTATGCCTCCTAACACTTGTGTTTGTATATATAGAGGCACAGGTGTAGCCTACATAAGAAGCTGTAGCCTTGGGCGGACCAAAGCCTTGTGAGTGGATTTGGTAAACAGAAACTGAAAGAAGCCCATCGTATGTGTTTGTGTGTGTGTGTGTGCACGCATGCCACCCACTAGTGCTTTTCAACCAGTGCTGATATGTTTACATCCCCGCAACTTAGCAGTTTGGCAAAAGAGAACAATAGAATAAGTACCAGATTTTAAAAAAAAGTTCTGGTGTTGACTTGTCTGACTAAAACCCTTCTAAGCAGTGCCTCATCATGGCTGCAGTCAAATGACTGAAACAAGTAAAAGATTATAAATATAAATATATATATATGTATGTATGTATGTATGTATATATATATATATATATATATATATATATATATGCATCTATAAAAATATGTGACACTTATTCAGTAGCCATGATAAAACTCTGAGTTTCGAATGCCAGAGATGTTGGCATGGGCTCACACCCTGGCATTCGAAACTCAGAGTTTTATCAAGGCTACTGAATAAGTGTCACATATTTTTACAGATAAATTCCTCTATTTGCATAATATCGAGGTCTTTTTCTTTCTTTTGTTGTCCTTCCTGTCAAATATATATATATGTATATATATATATATACACTCAACTACTTATAAATGTACATATATACACACATATATATATATATATATATATATATATATATATATATATATATATATATATATATATATTTATATATATAGACTCAACTACTTATAAACATACATATGTAGGTATATATATACATATATACATATACATGTGTGTGTGTGTGTGTGTGTGTGTGTGTGTGTGTGTGTGTGTGTTATAATTTAGAACAAACAGTAAGTTGTCATTATAGTACTTGGAGTTTCGAATGTCAGAGCAAAGAGCTACAATGCATTCTCATTGGCTACAAATGGCAGCAGACACTTATGAAAACCATTGAATAAAAGGGAAGTTACTCTAATAAGAAGAAAAAGAAAAAAGAAAAAGAGAGAAGATTTTTGCACCAACCTTCTTCACGTTTTTTTCTTATTTTCTTACTGACCAGCATCCTTGTTTTTAATATATATATAATGCATAAAGAGAGCCTGAAAATTTGCTTTAAGACTGGCCAGCTCCTATCAAACCATCCAAACCATGCCAGCATGGAAAATGGACTTTAAATGAGGATGAAGATGATATAGCAATTTAAATACACAACTAATAGTTTCATGCTATTATGATACTTGAGCATGCACATTTATAAAATACACCATTCATCTTAAAGCAAATTTTCAGGCTCTCTTTATGCATTATATATATATATTAAAAAACAAGGATGCTGGTCAGAGAGAAAATAAGAAAAAACTTGGAAAAACGTGAAGAAGGTTGGTGCAAAAATTCGAATGAGAAAAAAGACACAAAATCAAGAATACTAAGGCCCTTGTCCTCCTTGGATGGAGTACTTTTTCTGTTGATTGTACTCCTATTAGAATTTTAAACTATATATATATATATATATATATATATATATATATATAAATGTGTGTGTATTTTTTCAATGTGTACAAATAACACGCAAAAAATAAATGAATAGTTACCAGGGTAACAAAAATTCACATAAGTGCCAAGGATGTTACAACCTACTTATAAAGGGAGAAATTCCAGGGTTTAGTGAAATATTTTTGTATAACAGATAAATTAAGAAATGGTGTTAAATGCAGGTGTTATTCAAATCTTTATACTTCTGACATATGTTTCAAAGAAAACATTGATATTATTCTGGAGGGAATGAAACGATGTAAAACAATGCAATCATCTCATCAGCGAAAAAAAGAGAAACAAAACACATTAATAAGCCATTTTCACCGAATGTAATTACCACGTATATGATGAAGGGGAATGCTGGCAAGTTATTTTTTAAAAAACTGTTAATAGATTTAACATCAAAGGCAATTTAGAGAAAGAGAAGGAGGAGAAAGAAAGAAATTTACAGAAAATTAAGAGTGGAGAAATATAGTGTGATAGATGAATGGTAATAAAGCTCAAAAGCATGGAAATAGATATATGTAGTGGAAATGAAATGTAAGAAGACAGCTAAAGGTCAAACTTTATAGAGTGGTAGGAATTACTTATAGGAACTAAAGGTGTGTTTTTGCCAATGTTTGCAACGATAAACGTGATCTTTAAACGTGTTTACAAGAGAATTATCAGAATTAGATATTGTTCGTCGTTACAGAGTGAACAAAAAGATTTACCTTTATCATATGGAAAGGATCTAGATAGAATATTCTATTCCAGTTTATTTATTATGTTCCTTTAGAGACCAAATTAATTTACTAAGCCCAGTATTGTTGCATTTATTGATATATCTAAATGTAGAGTAATGGTTAGATATTCTTTTCAATGACTGCGATGAAGAACTACCTATGTAAAAAAAGACATCAGAACTGAAAGTAATTTTACATTGATAAACAGAGTTTCTAGTCTTAGAATTACTGCTAAGGAAATGAATGTAATTCGATTCGAATTTATATCAGGTTAGTGTTAATAATAACAATGTTATTATTTCCATTAAGTGGATTTGTATTTAACAACTTATCGTTATGCGAAGAGATGATTTGTGAAAGGTTTTTGGTGTTTGAAAACCGTATTCTAATTCGGTGTAAATTGATAATGGAATGGTATCTTGAATTTTGTGGGAAATTCTTATTTATAGCTTCACGGAACTGGTAAGGGACAGAAACTGAAAGACGCCTGTTGTGTGTGTATATATATATATATATATATATATATATATATATATATATATATATATATATACACATAGTTTTAGAGTAAATGAGGATGAAGATGATATATCAATTTAAATACACAACCAAAAGGGCTACTAATACTTTCATGCTATTATGATACTTGAGCATGCACATTTATAAAATACACCATTCATCTTAAAGCAAATTCTCTTTTCTCTAAAACTATATATATATATATATTTATATTTTATACTGTGAAACTTAATTTAATTTTAATTTTTAATAAATTGAATTTAATTGAGTTTTTACCTGTAAGTTTGGAATTTTATCCCTAATATTATTGTCATATATATGTATATATATATATATATATATATATATATATATATATATATATATATATAATATAAATCCTGTTCTGTCTGTCCATTTTGTGTGCACTTATAACTTGAGTATTGTTCATCTGATCATGCTGAAATTTTAAACATGGATACATGAGAGGGCGGGACGTTCTGTAATCAAAAAAAATTTTGAAAATTGTCAGTTTCAACGTAAGAATCGGTATTTTTGTAATCCTTATGACCTGTCCATCAGATGATTAAAACTTCCATAACACTGTCCAAGTTAACTCTATACAAACCGTCCAATGGATGGGAGGTCATTTGCTATTATCATCATCATCATCATCATCGTTTAACGTCCGCTTTCCATGCTAACATATATACATATATATATATACATATATATATATATATATATATATATATATATATATATATATATATATATATATATATATATATATATATATATAATCATAAATATATAGGGATTGACAGTAACCTGCTTCTCCAACATATTGAGAATTCAGAAATAGCAGTCAAAGAACTACTGATTTCAAAACTACAAAATATTACTCTAGATTGATAGCGATATTTTTGATACACACAGAACAAAAAACAGTAGAGAAGAGTACTGTTTTTTGTTCTGTGTGTATCAAAAATATCGCTATCAATCTAGAGTAATATTTTGTAGTTTTGAAATCAGTAGTTCTTTGACTGCTATTTCTGAATTCTCAGTATGTTGGAGAAGCAGGTTACTGTCAATCCCTATATATTTATGATTATAAATGATTTTTACCGAAAAGGTTTTTTCATACTGAGCTACCCGGCAAAATTGTTAATTTTATTACTAATTGACGATTCCCTGCCCTACATATCTATATATCTATCTATATATATATGTATATATATATATATATATATATGTGTGTGTGTGTGTGTGTGTGTGTGTGTGTGTGTGTGTGTGTGTGTGTGTGTGTGTGTGTGTGTGTGTATATATATATATATATATATATATATATATATATATATATATATATACACACACATATATAAACAATTAAAAAAATCTTATCCTATATTATTAAAAATAAATTTATTACCATTCACTTCGGGGACTGGTAACCACTCTAAGTTGTGGTTCGTGACCGATCACACATGTGCTGGAGCTTGCTAAGGGATTTTATATTTAGGTATAACTGGGGTACTTATGTGTAATCATGACTCTTGCTTCTGCTTTTTTCCAAGGGTGCTTGTAAGTATTTCATTTATTTCTTATCGTATTCTCTACTGATGAGGGTAAAATCCATTGGATTAATCTTGAAATTGATTCAATATAAAGATAACGCATTTAAAAAAAATCCTGTTAGCTTGCCTTCCTCGATTTCAGCATGACGTGTATTCATAGTGATGCATATTGTATGTGGTGGTTGATGATTTAAAGTCTTTTCTCAGCATATTGGCACAGAAATCTTTTTTCTTTTGCCCTTATTTGTAATTGTTTATAATTTCCACCTGTAAAAGTATTTTTAACATGGCGGCCACTTTGATGAAATTCTTGAAAAAAATTTCATCCTATATTAGAAGTAAATAAATATATATATATATATATATATATATGTGTGTGTGTGTGTGTGTGTGTGTGTGTGTGTGGTTTTGTGTTTCTGTTTGTCCTTCTATCACCACTTGACTACCAGTGCTGATGTGTTTTCATACCCGTAGCTTGGCGTTTCAGCAAAAGACACCAATATAATTAGTACAAGGCTTAAAAATAAGTCCTGGGGTCGATTCTTTGACTAAAACCCTCCAAGGCAGTGCTCCAGCATGGCTGCAGTCAAACGACTGAAACAAGTGAAAGAATTAAAGGAAGTGTAGTTGTGTGGTAAGAAGCTTGCTTCCCAACCACATGGTTCCAGGTTCAGTCCTACAGCATGACACCTTGGGCAAGTGTCTTCTACTATAGTCTCGGGTCAACCAAAGCTTTGTGAGTAGATTTGGTAGGCAGAATCTGAAAGAAGCTTGTTGTGGGTGTGTGTGTGTGTGTGTGTATTTGTGTGTTTGTGTTTGCACCACCACCATTGCTTGACAACTGATGTTGGTGTGTTTGCATCCCCATAACTTAGTGGTTTGGCAAAAGAGTCTGATAGAATAAGCACTAGGCTTACAAAGAATAAGCTCTGGGGTTGATTTGTTCAATTAAAGGTGGTGCTCCAGCATGGCTACAGTCAAATGACTGAAACGAGTAAAAGAATATAGATAGATAGATAGATAGATAGATAGATAGATAGATAGATATACTCACCCACACACACACATACAAAACAACTATGAAAAAGAAACAGAAAACTAGCAAATAGGTGACATGAAATCTTAATGGTGAAAACAAAGCAAGTTAATACTTTACTACTGATATAAAACCCTAACAGTTAAAATAACAGCAGAAAAGTCTACAACAATTTCATCATTATATAAGAAGCAATGCAGATGTGAAATCTATTTCAGTCTTGAAACTGAAGCTGTGAGGATCTGGAAACATTGAGTGTCTGTTTAGAAAGTATATTATTCAAAGCTAACAAGAAAAAGATATGAAAATATGAAAGATTTCTAATAAAAATGTTAAAATGCAAGCACAGTTGTGTCAATGAAACATGTATGTATGTATGTATGTATGTATGTATGTATGTATGCCTGCCTGGTTGCTTACTTGCAAGCATGTCATTTCATTGATTTTCAGCAGTTCTTTTACTTTGTTTATGCAAAATCTGCTCAGTTTCTAATTGAAGACAATATTCTACATACAAGTTGCACTGCAGGAGATGACCTTCATCTGCAGTCAACAAGTGAGCTCAACAATTTTGTCCCTATCCAAAAGAGATGAGCAGCATTGATGCTTCCAGTGCACTTTTAATTACTCCTTCCTTGTCATCTGTGCAGTCGCCACATGAAACAAGAGAAAGTTACTATCATATTAACTATGCAATAAATATTTGTTTTATAGGGTGTCATGCAATATTCAATTTTATGTCAAAATGATAATATTCCATAGGGATAGAGTATACCTTTCATATCTCTTGGGTACAAATAAATCAATATTGATTTCAAGGAAAGATAATCTCCAGAATTTTAGGTGATACATTGTGTTCACATTGCATTTGAGAAGTAAAAATGCAGCTTAAAGTGGAAATTGAAAGAAGTTCATGTGGTATGAAGAAAATGCTTTAAGCTCTTATCAGGGAATATAAGAAAATACAAGAAAATACTCTCTGTTAGATAGTGGCAGAAGTGGAGAATATGAGTGTGATCTGTGAAAAGTGAAGTTCCAATAAATATGAAATAAGGAAGAGAAAAAGAAAAAATATATTTATCATATATTTTAACAAATATATATTTTGATATGACAATGTGTGTGTGTGTGTGTGTGTGTGTGTGTGTGTGTGTGTGTGTGTGTGTGTGTGTACTTTTTATCTTTTATCTTGAAGCTTTTATTTTTATCTTTTACTTGTTTCAGTCATTGGAGTGTGGCCCTATTAGGAAGACCCCCTTCAAAGATTTTAGTTGAGTGAATTGACCCCCAGTTCTTCTTACTTTCTTGAGTCTGGTACTAATTCTATTGGCCTTATCTGCCAAACTGCTGTGTTGGGGTGGGGGTGAACAAAGCAACCATGCAGCTGTGGGGTCAGACACATAGGTATACATGTATACACAAACATGCATTTATCATATATATATATATATATATATATATATATATATATATATATATATATATATATATATATATATATATTGCTATATTTCAAGATTAGAGAATGGACTAAACAGAACAGGAAGAGACACATGGGATGGAAGAGTCACTGAAGAGGTCACAAGTGTGTGATGAAAGATTTCCAGACAAAGGACATAAGATAAAATAAGAACAATAATAAACGAATGAAGAGCAAATATATAGTGCGTCTGGTTTTTTTCTTTTTTAATGTCTTGCAAGTACTTGGTGACCCTGTCAGTGGAGGTGTCACTTAAAAGCACCCAGTCCACACTGTAAAGAAGGGCATCCAGCTGTAAAAATCTTGCCATAACTGACCTCACTTGTGCTTGTGCCAAATAAAAAGCACTGCTCACCTCACCTGTGCTTGTGCCACGCACTAAGTCCACTCTGCTGAGTGGTTGGTGTTGGGAAGGGCATTCAGTAGTAAAAATCCTGCCAAAACAGTCACAGAAGTCTGGTGCAGGCTTTGGCCTGGCCGGCTCTTGCGATACTGTCCTACCCATGCTAGCATGTAAGACGGACATTAAATGATGATGATGATGATGTGTTTATTTGTCAAAAAAAAAAACAAATATAAAATGATCATCCCAAAATATAACAAAAAGCTGACCTCAAGACACTGAGCCTGATGAATCTCTGGTGATATGAGGTTCTCAAAAACACTCATTCGGGAAGTATTCTGGAAGTGCTGTTTTAGATTCTCCACTTATCACAATGACTCTTCCCCATCCTGCATTATACCTGCTTTTCCCCTTCAGGTTCCAAAGACTACCCAACTATATCTTACCCTTCTCTTATCCTTTCTCACTCCCAGCAACTCTATCATCTTTACTACTCCTGCTGCTCACTACTCTCACTTTTCTGCTTCTCTCTGCCTTCTCCAGCTCATGGTTTCTGTTTCATCCATTCTTCAACCCTATCCATTTTGGCAGTCTGCCTTGGCAACACTTTATTTATCTTCTCATACAATCTTGCAAACCACTCACCCATCCTCTCCTACTCAGCTTGTGCCTTGTGAGGTCATCTTGGTACCATAATGCCATTATCTATGCCTTGGCAGCTCTACTGATCATTTTATCTTTCTCTTTCTCTCCCCACCTTTTACCCTACAAGATGTGAGTAGCCGTGCAGATCCTTCTGCAGTATCCTCTCATAATAATCCTTTCAAGCCTTAGCATATGCTGATCGCACACCCTTTTCAGGGTTTCTGCGAACTGCATGGTGACCTCAGTAGTGCAGATGGCACAAAAGAAAACCAGTCCATACTGTAAAGTGGTTATCATTAGCAACAGCATCCAGCCATAGAAACTGGAACTCAATGAAGTTCTTGGACATATTGGATCCTGTCAAATCATCCAACCCAAACGAGCATGGAATACAAACATTAAAATGATAATGATGATGATATCTTCAAAGTTAATTTGATTTAATTCAGAAGTTTGAAGGAGTGTGTGGAGCAAGCCTGATTAATTACTATTTTAGCCTAATTAGTTCTCATTCAGCCACAACATTAACTGGATGATATATATATATATATATATATATATATATATATATATATATATATATATATATATATATATATATATATTCAGGGCAAGCGAGTGTGTATACAGGCCACCAACATGCTAGAAGAAGATGCCAAATGTCTCTAAACTACCTTAAGATATCGCCATAAACTATAAATACGTGCTGTCCTCAGGTAAATAAATGAAACAGATTCATAAATTGGGTATAAGAGGCATCAGCTGTAGTGTGCAAGAGAGAAGACAGCTGATATGGTCGTGTGATGTGTATGGATGAAGGTAGCTGCATAAAGAAATGCCAGTCTCTAAAGTGGAGAGAACTTGTGGAAGAAAAATACTCAAGAAGATGTGGGACAAAGTAGTGAAAAATTATCTTCAGATGTTGAGCCTCACAGAAGTGATGACAAAGGACCCAGATGATCGGTGATTTGCTGCACTTGAGAAAATCTATTCATTTAAGTTAAATAGAGTCTCTAAAGGCATGTTATTTGTGTCCATTCCCCTGCACACAATCTGTCCCTGACATACCTCTTCCCAACAATCCATTTTTCTAAAATCTCCCTCATCCCCTTATCTGAATTGATTGTATTCCTCTCTTCTCTATCACCCACACATCCTCTGCACCCTCATGAATCTACCTGTACACAACACATCCATGCTGAATCCACTCCCCACAACATATCCTCCTAACACCCCACCCCTCTATTGTGTCTGCTCGCTATATTTTCTCCCTTCCACATCTTCACTCTTCTTTCACAATCTTATAAAATTACCCAATCCTTGGTTCCACTTCATTTTTTAAAGTTTAAAATGTGTAGCCCTTTGAAACTCTGTTCATCCTGATGAGGGGTTCATTGCCTGAGATATGTATAGCATGCATAGAGGCAACAGCAATGAACTCCTGAAATGGCCATAGATGTTGGATGTTAAAATACTTTTAGGAATAATTCACAAAGATGTGGATTAGTTAACTGATTGGATTCATATCATGCTCCAGCAATTATCATGGACTACGACTATATTGACTTTTATATTTTATATATAATTTTCATAGTTGGGTATAATTTTATTTTATATACTTTTCTCTTTAAAGTTTTAGTCAATTAACTTACTGTAATAATCTTTTTTAGATAATTTTTAATCAATTTTTATAAACATTTTCTGGGCAGGTCCAGTGTATTTTATATATTTTTTTTTATATATGATTTTTAACTGGTTTTTCTACATTTGAAAAGCCATGTAATGAAATGTAGAAGCGTGGATATATAAAGTTCGTTAACCTGAATTCAATATTTGTTCTTAAATTATATTATATATATATATCTATATATAAGAGAGATAAGAGAGACACACAGACAAAGACTTAAACAGATAAATATACAGACAGGAAAAGGGAGGGGTTGTTTAGAATTTAACCATACAAAACAGTGATGTGACAAAAATCACACTTGGCTCCCCCAATTTCTCTGAATTTGGTGACGAAATTTTACTTGAAATGACTCAGCAATTTACTTCTCCACAGTCAATAAATATTTATCAAGCATAGACAGGGTTATTCCAGTTACAACTTCTCATCTGCAGTTTTATGACAGGTAATTTCTTATGCAAGAAAATCAATATTCCATCTACAATACACATCAATATGTGTTTGCATACATCAATCACCACGTCGATCTATTAATATATACAGCAATTACGGTTAAATGACATAACTATCAGATTATCAATTTAGATACTTCCTATTATTACATTTTATTCCTTTACATGCTAAGTTCAAATCCTATAGGGGTTGGTTTTATCTTTTTATTGACATAGGTGCAGGCATATCTGCAGGATTAAAACTGTCAATGCTTACCATTTGCTTTGAGATTCAGTCCTACTGGGCTGACCAAATCTTGTGAGTAAATTTAATAACGGAAACTGAAAAAAGCCTATCATATATGTGTCTGTATGTGTATACGATACTCTTTTACTCTCTTTTACTCTTTTACTTGTTTCAGTCATTTAACTGTGGCCATGTTGGAGCACCGCCTTTAATCAAATAAATCGACCCCTATATATATATATATATATATATATAAATACTAATAAAGGAGTTACGACGCAAAAACGTATATATTCAAATGAACATATTTATCTTCTTCAATATATATTTCAGTATAAAGAATTCATTAAGTCACTTAATGAATTCTTTATACTGAAATATATATTGAAGAAGATAAATATGTTCATTTGAATATATACGTTTTTGCGTCGTAACTCCTTTATTAGTATTTATATAACCAAAAGGATCGATTCTTGAAGAGTCTACATACCCTCACTGTCGTTTTTTTCTGCTATTTTGGTGATGATTTTTTGAGCTAGCTTACCAATTATTTTTGTTGCTAGTTAATTTATAATATATTGATATATATATATATATATATATATATATATACGACAGGCTTCTTTCAGCTTCTGTCTACCAAATCCCTTCACAAGGCTTTGGTCGGCCTGAGGCTATAGTAGAAGACACTTGCCCATGGTGCCACACAGTAGGACTGGACCCAGAACCATGTGGTTCATAAGTAAGCTACTTACTACACAACCACTCTTACGCCTATACATGTAAGTTTTGTGGGTTTTTGTATGTATTTCTTTGTCTTCTCATCTTGACATCTAGCAACAGTTGTCACAAAAACTCACCATCAAACAAGTAGTGTCACTCATTTGCAATTTCCCCTGAAAACATGCGTGGCCATTGTGCTATTCATGTTTGAAGTTCTAGAGCAAATATTATCTTAATTGGAAACAGATGAGGGTTGGTGATGGGAAGAAGATCCATTCATAGGAAGTCCACTTCAACAAATTTTGTTATGATATGAGTGTGTTGATGTGTTTACATCACCATGACTTAACATTTTAGTAAGAGATACTAATAGAATAAGTACCAGGCTTAAAAAAATAAGTACTGGGATCGATTCATTCAGCTAAAATTCTTCAAGGTGGTGGTGCTCTAGTATGGCCGCAGCCTAGTGACTAGAACAGATTAAGTATATTTATATGGAGCACAAAATATGCAGAATAAAAGTACATGATAAAACATGAAGAAAATGTAATTTCTAAACTCAAGAGCTGTTTCAGGAAGCTTATAATTACATAATCATAATAAGCATAAATTTCAGATGGAATGTGCAAAAAAGTCGTGGGTATGTCACAGGAAGATATTGAAATAAGCCCGGCTTCCCCTCATCTAAAGAAGATTAGAAAATGTATTTCATATAGTAATGATGGCAAAATTAAACAGTTAAAGGGAGATGAAAAGCAGAACAAGGTCAAGGGTGAGAATTTCATCTAAGAAGTTAGCTTCTTTAGTCATGTTTTCAAATAAGACAGATTTATAAGTTTTAAAAGACTTATGCAGAGTCTTTTGGATATGTCCAAGGGATGGCTGTGACATACCTGTGGCTGTGAGAAGAGCATCCTCTCTATATAAACTTCCAGATAGGCTAGTGAAGTGCTGGTTTATTTGAGAGAAAAGGAAATGACCAACCAGGTCGGTAACCTGAATAGAGTCCAAGGAACCGACTGTAATATCAAAGAGGTCTATAGAGGAATTATGGCACAAATATTTGTTATTAAAAGACAAATTTTTTTATAGATGCTAAGATAATGTTGAGAGAGGGGAGCAAATTGTCTCACAAAGTTTAAAAACAAATATTGGTCCTGTGATTCCTGTATAGACTTCTTCCATATCATGATGGGTTCGTCAGACTCTGCTCAGGTTTCAGACCCGGTTAGTCTTTTTCTTCTCTCCTAAGTAAACCAGTACTTCCCTAGCCTGTCCAGAGATTTATACGGGGACAATGCTCTTCTCAAAGCCATAGATGTGAGAACTGTTCCTATAATATATGTGCATATATGTGTGTATATATATATGCATGATGAATAGAGGAGCAAAATCAGGTATCTTGCAGATACACAGACATATACACAAAAACACGCATGCACACTCACATATAAGTGTATGTGTATGTATGTATGTTTTAGACAGTTAAAAGTTTTGGTTGGTCATTGTATGGCCATTAGTTTTGTACCTATAAATCACTTAGCAATATAGGTTACTCAGCAAACTCTTGAGTCTCACGAGTAACCCATACTGCTAAGCACTTTATAGGTGCAAAACCAATGGTCACTCTATGACTGGGCATAACTTTTAGCTTCCTAAAAAATATATTACTGCTCTAATGCCTTAGAGTGTGCTTCTTTTTCAAATACATGAACTACTGATGAGATATGTTTCTTTATTGGCCACACAGGGCTGAACACAGAGGGGACAAAATACAAAGTTGAGCTTTTCTTTTTAGGAAGAAGAGAAAAAAATGGGTCGAATTTCGATCAAAAGGGTTCATGGGAAAAAAGCCGATCAATAGCGATCGTGTATCACAGAAATGTCAATGTAAAAAGGAAAACAAATTAGGTTTATCCGTAGAAAGAAAAGCCTACAGTAACCTTGGGCAATAATGTCATGCAAAAAACACATTACAGTAAGTGACTCTCTTTTTTCCTTTCTTTTTTTGGTTCATAGGATTATGCTCAAGCTGGCTCCATCATTCACACGTGCCATCCTTGCTACATTCACCCATCTTTTTCTGAAACATTCACTAGACAAAACTTCCCTCTCTACTCTCACCTTCCTCTTCAAGTGATACTTGAAGAAGTTGATGAGAGCTTGACCAGAGAGGAAAGTGTTTGTCTCTAGACCTTTCAGACGCGTCCACCATACACATTATTTCACCATAGCCGCAAGTACGATGAAAATGGCTCTTTCTTCCCGTTTCAAGGAAGGAGGTGTGACAATATTCACGATAGACTCGGTTGATAAACCGACTCATCACACACGCGACAGCAGTCGTTCGATATAGGCCTACAGGTCGGAAATGGCTGAACACTGTACGAGTCCATGCAGAATGGTTTCGTCACTCTGACCGCATCTCGAGCAGGTCCCCATGTTTCTCAAGTCATGCCTGTAGAGCTTATCCCAAACGGGTAGCGCTTCTCCACAGCACTGCCAGGCCAGGGATCTCTGGAAGTTGTCCATAGGTCCCGGCACGAAAGTCGTCTTGAACAGGCGGGTCAGGTATTCCTCATCGACGCCTAGGTTCGCCCCGAGATCGTCTTCGTACCTCCCCTCCACCAATCCTCTATAGAATGCTTTGGTTGTATTGAAGTCGCTCAAGGTCGACCCGGGACGGCATAATTGCTTGAGAGCAACACGACACTCGCGGCCTCTTTTTGATCCACAACTGCAGTTCGGTCATGGAGATGAGCTGCGGGAAAGCACGGCTCACAAATGGCGACCACATCTGTTCACCATCGTCAACATAGAGCCAGAGATGTCGCAGTCTCAGAGTGTGTCTGCGCATCATCAACCACGGCATGCCCAGCCTTCCTTTTAATGAGTGTTGGCAGCAAACGCATCACCTGACCATCGGAACGCATTCTTTCCACAAGAAGCGGAAGAGGATGCGTTCTATTTTGGTGATGGTAGGGTCGAAACAAGGCACGACGGTCAGGCGGTTGTAGATGATGGAAGCGATGTACATGTTCACCACCTCCGCCTGACTTTTAGGGACAGCCTCCTCGCAGTCCATTGCCAGGCAAGAGTGACCAACCTACTCATTATCTCATTCCAGTTCTTCTCCGTTTGGAGGTCCGGACCAAACCAGACCAACTCGATCAGACCGTCGGTCCAGCGTCCCACGCTGGTGGACGGCATGGGCTTGCTTTTCCAGGTGCTGAACCACAATCCCGCTGGCTTTTCCCAATTGATTTTCGCTCCTGTTACCGCTTCGTAGTCTTTCAGTGTCTTGCCGACCAGCTCGATGTGCTTCTGGCTAGACACTATGATGGTGACGTCGTCCGTGTATGCAGACACACTCGTCCCACATCCCAATTCTCACAAGATGCCCCTCAGCGTCGCCAGCTTCTGCAGTAGTGGCTCGAGAGTCAATACGTATAGAAGTGACAAGAGGGGGCATCACTGATGGACCGAATGTGCAATGTTGAAGGTCTCAATAGATGTCCATTTACACGAATTACCGAACGGACGCCTCTGTACAAAGCAGCTATCCAGCCACGGAAGACGGGACCAAAACCAACCACTATGAGGACAGCCTCCAAGTATCGATGGTCTACCCTATCGAAAGCTTTGGATCGATCCAAACTGATCAAGGCCCCACCCATGCTAGGCTCCTTAACTACCCTGTCTATGATGTAGTGCATCAGATGGAGGGTGTCATGGATGCTCTGGCCTGGCACGGCGAACATTTGCGCCTTGTCGACCAGTTTCTCGACAAGCACCAACCTCTTGGCTAACATCTTGGCCAAAATTTTCAAGTCTGCATTGAGCAGAGTGATGGGCCTAAAGTTATCTATTACATCCCCCTTGTTTGGGTCTTTCTTCAGCAACGTTACTGCTCCTCGACTCACAAAACTGGGGTTGCTCCCGTTTTACTGCCAGATGCAGAATAGTGCTGCCAAGACGTCTCCAAACAAGTCTGGCATACAACTGTACAACTCGTAGGGTAGACCATCCAAACCCGGCAATTTATCCCATGAGCATTCTGCCATCGCGTCCCGCACTTCTGATGCCGTGATGGCACCTTCGCAGCACCCTATAGACAGACAGATAGATAGATAGATAGATAGATAGATAGATAGATGGATGGATGGATGGACGGACGGACGGAAAGACAAACAGACAGATAGATAAATAGGCACAGACATGGCTGAATGGGAAGAAGTTTGCTTCCCAATCACATGATGAATTATACATTTTTCATGATTAATATTTGAAGTGCAATGGGAAAATGTAGAATGTTTTGCTCTTCCTCATTGTTACAAATTTGTAGTCAAAGAAGTAGCAATATGTTTGAAATGCATTCCTCTCTTTTATTCAGGTGCATTTTTCTCTTTTGTACATGTTCACTATTTCTATTCTTCCCTACTATTATAGACACCAGCATCTCGAAAATATTAGTTGCTATGTACTTATATGTGTATAACTACTTCTATAACAATTTTCTTTTCTTGTAACTCATATTATTTACAACATATGATATTTCTATATTTAAGAGATGAGGAATTATTTACATTATTTACATTATCTACATTTGACGGATATTCGTCCTCATCTTGTTTGTTGTTAACACAACGTTTCGGCTGATATACCTTCCAGCCCTCGTCAGGTGTCTTGGGGAAATTTCGAACCTGGGTTCTCATTCCTATCGATGTTACTATTATTATTATTATATTATTATTATTAATCAGGTCGCTGCCGTGAATCGAACTCGGAACCTTGGGGTTAGTAGCCCGCGCTCTTAACCACTACGCCATATGCCCGTGGGCAGTTATAGGGTGAATTTTAAGGCTTATAAATCTATTATTTTTCTATCCTTCCTCAATACCGGTTCCCATATGCTATTCATATCTGCACTCGGTCTGCTTAGGAGGTTGTTGTGTCCTAGCATATGTGCTGCTTCTTTTAGTTTTCGTATTTTCCAGTGTTGTTCCCTGTCTATTGTTTTAACTTCATCCCACAGGGGGAGGTGGTTTCCATTTTTCCATACATGATCAGCTATACCCGATTTATCGATATCTCCTCGTGTCACAGCTTTGCGATGTTCTTCTACCCTTATTTTGAGGGGGCGACATGTTTCGCCTTTGTATAACCTACCACAGCTGCATGGGATGGAGTACACGCAGTTTTTGGTCATATTCTCTTCTGTTGGTGGTTTTACCCGAAGGAGATATTTGCGAAGTGTTGTATTGCTCTTGAATACTGCCCTGATGTCATATGGGCCGCATATCTTTTGTATCTATGTGAAAGGCCTCTCCGAAAAGATACAAAAGATATGCGGCCCATATGACATCAGGGCAGTATTCAAAAGCAATACAACACTTCGCAAATATCTCCTTCGGGTAAAACCACCAACAGAAGAGAATATGACCAAAAACTGCGTGTACTCCATCCCATGCAGCTGTAGTAGGTTATACAAAGGCGAAACATGTCGCCCCCTCAAAATAAGGGTAGAAGAACATCGCAAAGCTGTGACACGAGGAGATATCGATAAATCGGGTATAGCTGATCATGTATGGAAAAATGGAAACCACCTCCCCCTGTGGGATGAAGTTAAAATAATAGACAGGGAACAACACTGGAAAATACGAAAACTAAAAGAAGCAGCACATATGCTAGGACACAACAACCTCCTAAGCAGACCGAGTGCAGATATGAATAGCATATGGGAACCGGTATTGAGGAAGGATAGAAAAATAATAGATTTATAAGCCTTAAAATTCACCCTATAACTGCCCACGGGCATATGGCGTAGTGGTTAAGAGCGCGGGCTACTAACCCCAAGGTTCCGAGTTCGATTCACGGCAGCGACCTGATTAATAATAATAATATAATAATAATAATAGTAACATCGATAGGAATGAGAACCCAGTTTCGAAATTTCCCCAAGACACCTGACGAAGGCTGGAAGGTATATCAGCCGAAACGTTGTGTTAACAACAAACAAGACGAGGACGAATATCCGTCAAATGTAGATAATGTAAATAATGTAAACATATGACATGATAAACCAAGAAGCAAAATTTTATAAAGCAAAAACTATTTTTATTTGGTTTAGTAATCACTTTCTAGTTTTAGTAATTGGACTTACTCATACCGGAGTGAATATTCAAACAAATATAATACAAAGTGTATTAGCTAGTTATTGCATAGTTAAATACATTAAGTCAGAGAAGAAATTGATGGAGTAGCATAAATATGCTAATTTTTCAGGTTGAGATGTTCTGGTACAGTCATAGCACCACCTATTTGGCATTGCTGATTCCGCACTGGCTTATTTTATATTAATGTTTTAATGCCTTTCTCATTCTCTCTACCCCTCTCTCTCTCTCTATCTTTATCTCCCTTTCTTTCTTTCTCTATTTCTCTCTCTCTCTCTTTCTCTTTTTCTTTCTCTCTCTCTCTCTCTGTGAACATATTTCTCTATGTGCCTGAGAAGTGAGATCAAGTTAATGTCAATTGTGTTCAGTCAATTGTAATGTCTCTTTCTCTCACCTACTTTCGCTCTCACTCTTTCTAGATCTACATGTATATTTCAGCACATGCATGCATGTGTGTGTACGTGTGTTTTCCTCAAGTGCCATATAGTACTGCCACTAAAACACATTGAATGTCGAATTATCCATGTCAAATCATCATGGTCCAAGCAGCTGCACTCAATCATCTCACTCCTTTCTTTCACACCTACTAGAGTTACAAAACAGTAGACCCACTTCACGATTTTCTAGTAGCCTCAGCTACTAGGTTGAAATCTACGCTTCTGCTGTGGCAATTCAATATAAAGAAAGATGTCTATAGTTGTATTTCATACTTGCCAAAATGGATAAAATAATATTAGTCATTAAGAAAATATTCTCTTCTGTTCACCACATTAACATATATCATTAGATTTTTCATGCCTACTGAATTAAAAAAAAAAAAAAGCTCAGCCCTTTCTTAATTATATTTATGCTTTAGATAAAATTTTCACTATCACTTCCTCTCTCTCTCTTCCCTCCTCCTCAATCCTTGTTTCATCATTCTGTTTTCTATCTTTACAGCAGACCCTAAAATTACAGCCCTATTTGAAAGCTCCACAATTCTTGTTCCTGAAACTACCACTGGTATCTTTTTTCCAAGACTCTTTACTTCCCACTTTACTATATGTAGCTTCTTTGCAATCATTATACCTCTGGAACATCCTTTCTATCTATATTTCTTCTTCAACTCCTGGCATTTAGCAATATATATAATATCAATCAATGTAACTACATAAAGTTCAGACTATCTCTTATTCAGCAAGATCTACAAAGGTCAAAAGCGTTGACCTATTATATTGACACATGGCCAAAATATAAGGAGGATGGAGTGCTTACAGTTTAATCAGCCCCTGTATTTGACTGCTATTTATTGTATTGACCATGGAATATGATCAATAGTAAGGTCAGCCTCAATGCGATAGGAATTCGAAACATAATGAGATATAATTAAACCTTACAAGCCATTTAGTCTATGGTAAATGGTTTCCGTAATTCACCATAATCTTTTTACTTGATAACAGGAAGACAAAACACGTGAAAATGCTTAGGTTTTAAGAACAGTACACTAAATAAAAACACGGAAAAATTGGCTTTGTTTTTTGTTTTAGTAGCAACATTGGAAATTCTTGGAAAGTTTTAATAATTTGAAGAAAAGCTATGGTATTCAATAGCAGATATTGAGTAAGCTTAAGCATTATCAGATTCAGAAAGAATATATACTTAAAATAAAATATAAAAGCAAAAGAAGAATGTTATCTGTTTTGGGAAATTCTATGTTACTAAACATAATCTCAGAGGATTTTTCCTGCAAATTACCAGTTATTCAAAATCAATAAAATAGTTTCATATAAAGAATATCATGAAAACTACCAATGATGCCCAAATCATATTTTCCAACATTCTCTGGATTTAATTACATCATACTGCATTAATTGTGCATTGGTAACATGTTGATAAATGATGTTACCAATGAACTAAAGTTTCAAGTCACAAAGATGCTGCCTCACAGAAAGATATAGGAGAAAAATAAGATTAAAGCTATATCCATTAGATATTTATATATTTGAATACATGAAATGTATAGTCTTGATGTAGAATGAATCTTGGCTAAGATATCAGTATAACCGATGTCCAGTAATATGGTTCCTTGCTGGGTTGCTATATGGATTATATTTATTTGAAATAAAATTCTTACATTCAAAACAAACCTGCTTTCTTCTTAATATAGCTGTAAACTGGCAGTGATTGGAGCATAGGACAAAAAATCTTTGTGGTATTTATTCCAGCTCTCTGCTCTCATTGTTCAAACCTCACTAAGGTCGATTTGGCTTTTTATAGAGGAGAATGAATTGATGGAGTTATTAGAGTGTTAGATCCTTGCAGTATTTGTTCTAACTATTTGTATTTTGAGCTTTTGGGTGGGGAGAAGACTGAATCAGTTACTTGGTTCAGCAGCACTACCCTGATCATTGAATGCTTTATGCAATGTTCACTTCATTGCAAGTATTCTGGTCTGGTTTTTGGTTTCAAAATAACACCCTCCTTTCCCTCCTTCTTTTCACTTAGTCTCAGAGCTGACTAAATGTTAAAAAAAGGAAAAACATCATTTTATTAAACAGAATATTTGAGAAAAGGATGAGCACTTGGTTAAATTTTTGTAAATATTATTATAAGTTTTTACCGTATATTGACTAAAGAAAATAGTCTGATATTAAGACATATAAACCCCGAACAGAAAAAATGGGCATTAGCACATATGTGAATCAAACACACACCTTTTGATTCTCATGCATACTAATGCCCTTTTCATTCTCTCAGGGGTTTATATACCCTAATATCAGACTATTTTTTATAATCAATATTCGATGAAAAATTTACAGATATATTTACAAATATTTTCACATCACATTTTCTTAACTTACATGGAATATGTACATTAGGTTAAATATTTTGCAATATTCTGATCCATCTCTCTCAGTGTAGAAAGTTCAAATATTGCTGCAGTCAGCCTTAACTTTTCTCTTTTGTAGGAGTTAAGTGGCACATCCTAAAAATCTATTAAATAAAGTGTAACTTGCCTCAAAACATCAGTGCTCTTAGAATGTGCTTTGAAGACAAATTTTATGTGAAACATTATAAGAGTAGAAATGGGAATACTGTTTTAAATCGATTTTTCCTTGCTGGTGGGAAAGAAGTAAAATTAGTGGTAGCATTTGTTTTTACAGTTAGATGCCCTCTAGAACTACAATTAAACTATGAAGTTAGGGAATAGAGCAATCTGATTTTGTCAGTCAAGCAAAACTAAACAAACAGAGTTATCACAACTTAATTGCTATTGAAAGATTTGAATTTATAACCATGTGGAAGTATCCAGAACCTTGATCCTTCAAATGCAATTGTAATTATGTTTTGATTTGTTTCCAGAAGTTAAACAAGCAGAATAAATGAATATGCCCTTCAAAATACCATTAATTTCAAGAAACTGCAGGATCATAGCATAAATTTGACAACTTGTAAAAACAACCATGAAATTATCCATCAAAGAATATATTTCCAAATGACAATGGGAAGCGATCTTGGAAGGCTGTGAAATAAATACTGAAAATATCTTCTAAATTCACTATGAGAGATGTCTATTCTCAATCATACAAAATGAACTGTCTTGTAGATTTACAGGTGACTGAGGTTACAGGTTGCACACCATTGCTTTGCACACACTCTCTGACACACACACACGTGCGCACACACACACAAGCGTGCACACACACACGCACACACACATTTACAATCTCATACACATATTCAAACATACACTAACATCAAAATTCATTCATATAATCAAGCATACCCAGTCTCATTTCTACAAATCTTCACACATACCCATACACCAAGCATACCTACATATAAACACATTTCTACATACACCATAACACAAACATACAAACACTTCATATACCTATGTATAATCATGCACACTCATACACATGCACAATTAGCTTCACAAGCACATACTAATGCTGAGTGAGGGATGCTAGTTCTTGCCCTTATCTGCATTAACTCATTTCCTACCTTTTAACTCCTACAAGTAGAAAATATTGACCCTTGTGTATCTTTGTTCTTTACATAGACTAAATATTATGAAGCCTAACAAAAGAGAACATCTGAAGAAGAAATGCCATGTATTTTACACTTCCCAAATTTCTTGTTCTATCAAATACTGCAGTGGGAAGAGGGAGATCAAAGAAAGGAAACAGAATGGCAGAAATAGAGGTGGTGACAGAGATGGAAGAGAGTGAAGTGGTGAATGGGATGGTAGAGGTAGAGAGAATGAGTGTCAAGCTGTTGAGCCTGCATACAAAGGAGTGGAGTAGCAATATGCTAAGTGACAGACCAATCCAGTTTGTAAAAGAACAAACATGATGCTAAAACCACGATGCTGATGATACTGCTGATATTAACGATAATGATGATGTTGATCATCATCATTTTCATCATCATGACAGTGATGATGGTGAAGCCACCACTGCTAATGATATTGATGAGGAGGATCATGGTTATGGTCACAATTATCACAAAGATCATGATGATAAGTGATGGAGATGATATTAATAATAGAAATAGCAATAGTGGTGATACAACTGACCTTTTCTCAATGTAACTAGACACAAATTATCAGTTATTGTGAATGAAAGAAAGATTTTTAAAAAAACTTTACTGTGAAAACAATTCATGTACTTTTTTTTTTTTTTTTGATAATTCAAAAAAGAAAGCAGATTGGAGAATTGAATTAATCAGTACAATTTTCTAAAACTCTGGAATTTTCAAACTAAAACAAAATTATAAAAGAGATACATTAGTACAAATATATATTATTTATATAAATGTTTCAAACTCTCTTTATTGCTTCTCTAACAGATTTCTTTTTTTATAAATCTCTTAGCAAATCTATATTATTCACTTTCACGAAGGAAAATATATGATATTCTCTTATAGATAGATCTGCTATTACTGCATTTTAACTGCAGGAAAATATTGGGAAAATTTTAGTGCAGCTTAATATCCCTCACAATTTTATATGTATGCACACATGTATGCGCATATGTAATGTATGTAAGAGACAGTGTGTATATGTGCATAGAAACATTCATAAATTACACACATACACACACACACATGTGTGAATATATATATATATATATATATATATATATATATATATATATATATATATATATATATATCTTTTAAATTCGTTCATGGTAATGTTAAGGGTATGCAAATAAAGCTCTTATTTCATTATGCCGGCTATCATCTAATGATACTGACAGGTGAGTCAATTTTTCACAGTTGCATCATGGTTATACTGATATAATATGGGATAAATATAATAATAACAACACTAGGATGGTATTTATAAATATCTAATACATCACTACACATGTTTCCACAAATCACATGATTTTAACATATCCTTGGGATATATGCATATATAATATATCATCATCATCATCATCATCATCGTTTAACGCCCGCTTTCCATGCTAGCATGTGTTGGACGATTTGACTGAGGACTGGTGAACCAAGAGGTGACACCAGGCTCCCATCTGATTTGGCAGAGTTTCTACAGCTGGATGCCCTTCCTAACACCAACCACTCCGAGAGTTTAGTGGGTGTTTTACACACCACCGGCATGAGGGCCAGTCAGGCACACACACGTGCACACACACAGATATGTGCATATTGCATATGAAAATATACACATATTTGTATTTATATGTGTACATATGTATATATGTAGACATGTATGTTAATATGGGGGTTGACTATGACTTTAAATTTAAATGCCTTTTCAACTCCAAAAATAAAATTTCATTTATTACCACTATCTGACAGCAGACCAAAATTTCTGAAGTCATCACACATAGGTTAATCTGCACTACCTCATTTCATAGATGTCTTCATGAATATCAGTATATTCTGTATTTTTTTCACTGTTTGTATCTGGCAAAACTTAAAGTCACAATCAAGTATATGTATACATGCACACATACATGCATACATGCATACATACATGCACACATGCACATGCACACACACACATGCACATTTGGCTTTCTAAACTGGTCATTGCAAGAGCTCAACAAGATAGATGTGTGAACTTGCAAGTTGCTCTGCATCAATAGACATTTCAACATCAGTGGAGATGCAGACTGGCTATACTTCATGTGCAAAGATGGTAGCTGTAGTCTTAGATTTGTAGAGATGTGATATGAAGCATATATTCTGAAGCAGAAGAAAGTGCCCAAGTTTGCATATATGAAATCAGTAACATAGGATATCTAATGAACTTGAGGAATGATATGAAATAAGAGCTGATACTGATCTCTGCCCAACGAGCATTGATAAATTCTATTTATCAGAACAACAGGAAAAAAAATTAACTAGTTCACTGAGATGGTAGTGCACAAGCACTTGGCACAAAAGACAAGCCATAGAAGGAATAGATCATACTAAAACATTGGCATGGCATACCAACAAGTTTATGGCATCATACTTTAAAGGCTATCTCCATGAAATTCGAGAACAAAAGATCCCTACAAAGTACATGCAACATAAAAGGCAGGAGAAATTAACTTACAACAAATGTAGGCTGTGCAAAATGAAGAATGAAGATGCCAACGACATTACTGCCAACTGTGAGCGAATTTTTCTAGATATTATCTTCCCATGTCGCCTGAGCAGACAAGAACAGGATAAGAATAAGAAAAATACTAACAGATGAAGTTCACAATATTGAGACCAATGGGTAAAAAGAATCCTGATAGAACTTATAAATTAAAACAGTCACCAAATTAAAGTTCAACCATCCAGATATTGTGGTTTGGGACCAAAAAAAGTATGTTCTGTTGTGCCCTCTGGTCACCAATGTGATCAGAAAAATACTGGAGAAAGAGGACATCTATGGACTACTGATAAGGAGTTGCCAAATCTAGGACTTTTGGCTTCATAACTATTATTACAGCAACTGAATATGTGAAATCCACCTGAAGCAAAGTATGGCAGCTGAACTTGGGTTCAACCATACTTAATTCATACACAACAAACGATCATGGTATCTGGGACAATAAAAATCAGCAAGACCTTATTAACATGATGAAAAAAAGAAGATGCTTTCCTTCACAAACCTTACTACCAAGCAAGTTGCTGGCCAAAGCTAATTCTGGATTAAAAGAGGAAAATAGCATACATACCTACATATATAATAGATAGATAGATAGATAGATAGATAGATAGATAGATAGATAGATAGATAGATAGATAGATAGATATAAATATATAAATGCACACACACACAATGTATATCTACATGCTGCATATTGCGATAAGCTGTATCCCGTTTGAACTGGTTGCTATATCTTTTTGATGGATGCTAAAAAGAGATTGACTTACAAAAAGTAGGATGTCAATCATGCCATAGGGTCAAATGATTTTGTCTATTCATGCTGTTGAAATTGAATTGGATCTTTAATGTCTTAAAGTGAAAGTTACTATGTTTGCTGCATCATATTTCCTATTTACCATGAAGTTCAGAAGACTTGTAAAGTTATTTGCTGTGGTGACAGTAAAGAAAAGAAAAAAGAAATATAAGTCTTCATGTATGTATATATGTATGTATGCATTATGTGTATGTACGTATGTATGCATGTGTGTGCATACACATGTGTGTGTGTGTGAGTATGCATGTATGTGTATGTACATATGTATGTATATACGTGTACGTATGTATGTGAACGTATGTATGTATGAATGTCATTATTCAGTTTCATTTCCCAATAGAGAAAGAGCCAGTTTCTAACCTAGATCCAAGGCTCCTTCATTGGAATTTCAACACCATCAACAAGGTATTTTTGCATGTATGTGCATATATATGCAATATTTGGAGTTAGTGCATGAGCAGATTTGTATATTTCGTTTATGTATGTATTTTCGTGCATATAATTGCATGTATAGGCATGCACATGTATACTTAAATGATAAACTTCTGGAAAGTTTTACAAATTTTTACTGTTCTAGTGATGGCTTAGATCTGTAATCTTCGAATCAGCTTTCTCCTTTCTTGTTTTGAGAAGCCTAATTTCTCGAGATTGGTACTTAGTGTTGTGGAAGGATTCCGACCACACCCATGTGACTAAATGTGGACTGACACATTGCTATAAAATAAAGTACAGTGAGCAATTGAGGAGGTAAGCAGTTCACTGTGAGCTTAAAGTGTTTAACCTTGTGTAAGAGTATTCGTATTGAATTGTGTGAATATTTTCTTTCTCCCTGATTCATTAAATTATTTATCCAACACCAGGATATAAAAGTGGCGACAAGTTGTTCGAAATTTGGGTGGGACATTTAAAAATGTTTTCTTGGTACAAAACCAAAGAAAAGATCGTTTAACATGGAAGGCTTATTGACCTCCATGGTGCATTTGCAGCAACAACAGCCACAACAACAGCTGCTGCAACAGCAACAACAACAAAATCAGCAGTTGCTGGAATTAATATTGAAGAAGTCTGAAAATACTTTAGGTTCTTTCTCACCAGACAGTATAGCAAATTCAATTGAAAAATTCAGTTATGAACCAGAAGAAGGGATTACCTTCTCTACATATTTTCGAAAATACGAAGAAATCTTCAAAGAATATAAAAATTGGTCTGATGAGAAAAAAGTATGACTACTTTTAAGAAATTTATCTCCTGCCAAACACAAAAAATATAGAAATATATTCTGCCAAAGAAACCAAGTGAGATTTGTTTCAATGAAACAATTCATTTTTATCAAAAATTTTCTGTGAAAGAAGTTCCTTGTTCAATACTCACTGGTAGTGTTTAAATTTAGTCAAAAAAGATGATGGAGATTTTGTCATGCTGGGTTTGTTAACAGAGGGTATGAAAAATTCAAATTAAATGAATTCACCCGGACATGTTTAAATGTCTATTTTTTGTTCAAGGGCTAACTGCAATCAAAGATGCAGATATATGTTCCCAGATATTAACAAAATTAGAACAGGACCAAAAATTAACACTACAGGCAATAGTAGAAGAATACCAGAGGATTATAAATCTATGACATGACGCAGATAAAATTGAAGTAAAAGATTGCTCTCATATTCGTGCATGTTGACCGGTAACGGATAAGAAAAAAAGAGAAAAATGTCAAGACTGAATCCATGTTATGGATGCGGTGGTCTACATTTTAGAAGTAAATCTTCATTAAAAAATATGAAATGCTTCAAGTGTGGTAAGATAGGTCATAAAAATCACACAGTAAAACAAAACCGAAAAACGGCTCAACAGAAAAAAATACGTAAACAGGTTATCAGTGACAAGAAATACGAACAAGCTACAAACGAAATTTGTGTATATAAAAATTAATAACACAAATGTAAAGTTACAAGTGAGTATGGGCAGTGATATCTTCATAATTGACACAGATACATGGAAAAAATTGGGAGACCTAGATTCAAATAAACTTCGATAATTGCACGTGGTGTTTCAGGAAAAAAATTACACTTTAAGGATGAAATGTACATTTTGTGGAAAAACCTTAAAAGCCAAAGAACAGGTAAATTTATAGTTAAAGACATTAGACAAAATTGAAGTTATCCAAAAAGTGGAATATAGTCATCATCATCTTTGTACATTAAAGAAAAGAATAATAAAATTAAATTATGTGCTGATTTTTCCACTGGTTTAAATGAATGTCTTAAAACGTTCCACTATCCGCTACCTACTCCGGAGGATATATTTGCAAAATTAAATGGTGGCAAAATATTTTCTAAATTGTATCTCTCTGATGCATACCTACAGATTAGAGTAGATTACAAATACTATAAGTACCTAACAATTAACACACATAAAGGACTGTATTAATACAACAGGTTTCCATTTGACTTAAAAGTCGCACTGGTGATTTCTCAACAGATTATGGATGCGATGTTAGCAGACTGTGAATTCGCAATTCCATATCTAGATCATATATTCATAAAAAGCGAATGTTGAGACCAACACGTAGAGCCCGTAAAATATGTGTTCGTAAAAATTGGGGATTACAGCTTTACTTTGAATAAAGAAAAGTGTGAATTTTTCTTACCGAAAATAAAATATTTAGGATAAATCATTGACAGAGATGGACGGTGGCCAGATCTGTCGAGGGCAGATGCAATTAAAAATATATAGATTTTTACAAGGTATGAATTTTCGACTACAGAGTGATCATCACCCATTATTATCAATATATGGGTCAAAGAAAGGAATCCCTAGCCATACTGCTAATAGGTAGTAATGCTGGGGTACTATATTATAAACTATGATTTTAAGATGGAATATATACCATCTAAGAAATTAGGAGATGCTGATTGTTTATCAAGACAGATTTCAAAAAATTCTGAACCATTTGAAGATACCGTGATTGCTGCATTGCAAGCAAAACATGAAATGAAAAATGTTTTGTGTAACGTCATACGTGAATTGTCAGTTACATTTCAAGACATAAAATTAAAATAGGGAAATGAAAAATTCATTAAAAAATGGAAGAAATGCTGAAAACTCAAAGAGATAAAAATATGTGCAATACAAATACAAACCCATTCTCAATGTGTGACGGTGTGTTGATGTACGCGCAAAGAGTCGTAGTACCAGCCACACTACAAGAGCGATTACTAAAGGAATTTCACATCGGTCAACCAGGGATTCTGAGAATGAAATCGTTAATGAGAAGTTATGTATATTGGTCAACAACATGGAACAACTAGTGAAATCATGCCGAGGGTGTGCCATAGCTGCAAAAGCACCTACCACTAAAAGGAAACTGTGACCAAAATTAGATATTCCATGGTCTAGACTACACGTTGATTATAGAGGTCCTCTTTATGGTTCATATTACCTTGTTGTGGTGAACAATTTTTCAAAGTGGCTTGAAGTGCATAAGTGTAAAAAGCTGACATTTGTGGTTATAGTAAGGTATTTACACGAATTGTTCGCCAGATAAGGTATTCCTGATTCAATTGTGTCTGATAATGGAACTCAATTTACTTCAGACGAGTTCAAAAAATTTTGTAAAATGTTCGTTATTGAACATGCGACCACTCTGCTGTATCGTCCCAGTTCAAATGGACAAGTTGAGCATTTTGTTGACACTTTCAAGAGCATATTAAAAAAGGCAAACAATGAAGTAATGGACGATCTTGCACTTCAACAATTTCTAAGAGTGTACCGAGTAACACCTAATACAGACACCCTATCTAGAATGTCACATAATTGATGTTTTCTAGAAAGATCACATCCGTTTTTGACAAGTTGATACCGAGTGAAAAAATAGAAAAAAGCGAACAAAAAAAATACTTCAAAATTCTTCCATTTAGGTGACAAATATTTTTTAAAAGCCATAGATATGGCAAACAAAGCTGGGAGGATGGTGTAATCACTAAACAAATTGGAAGAATGTTATTCCTGGTAAAATGAAAAAATGTTAAACATATCAACCAACTTAAAAAGTGAAGCACGGAAAAACAGTTACGAGAAACGAAATCCCCATGGAAGCATTGTAGCACCAGAAAATGGAAAAGAACAAAAACACTAAGCATAAGGGATATTAAAACACTGAATGGAATTTAGTTCTCAAAATTGGAGAAGTTAGGGGAGACTAATTCTAAAAAGGGGAGATGTAGAAGGATTCAGACCACCCCCGTGTGACTAAAAGTGGACTGACACATTGCTATAAAGTACGGTAAGCAATTGAGGAGGTGAGAGCCGTTGGCAGAGAGCGTTTAACTTTGTGTAACAGTAATCGTATTGCATCGTGTGAATGCTTTCTTTCCCCCTGCTTCGTTAAACCATTAATCCAACAACAGGATATAAAACTTAGACAGTGTTGCATATCCCAGTGCTCCAATAATTACAGGTATAAACCTGAACTTCTAATCTGAGTAGAATAGCTGTAGATATCTTTATAGTTCAGCATAGGTATTTTCTTTTTCACTGATCTTTAGCTTTACGTTAATATCTGCTACTGTTCACAGTTTCTCTTCACTGTCCCAGGTCACTCTGTCAGGTCTATTATGTTTTACATTTTATTAAGGTTTTCACGGAGACATTCCACCTGTGTGTGTGAGAGAGAGAGATAGAGTGTGTGTGTGTGTGTGTGTGTGTGTGTGTGTTCGTGTTGTCTCATATTTCAAATTACTTGAATTCTTCTTGTAAAGAAGGAACTGGTTTCTAACAAAGATACAGAGATTCATCATTGAGATGTAGATAACAAAAACAATATCATGTGTTGATCTTGAAACCTTGCATATATTTACCATTCCATCTGCAGCAACTAACATGCACATTATATATGTGCATGTCAGCTGGTGGATTACTTTTTCTGAAAATTTTGGATTTTCCAGGTTGTCACCTAGACATTTACTCCACAACCAAGTGCATCAATTATTATTGGTATAAATGTGAATTTATAACCTGGGTTTGAAGCTGAAGGTAAGGCAGGTAGCCCCTATGAAGGTATATCAATTTTTTGTCTGCCCCAAACAACAATATCTAGCCTGTTATGTTTGCACATGGTAGATGTTTTGATGGAAATGTTCCACCAATATTTATTGCATTGATGTTCATGTATATAATCAATAAATCAATAACAGTACGATTCTCTATATCTATTCCAGGAGAGTCTTCTTTCTAGATGGCATTGTATATTGTTTAAGAAACAACGTCATGTTACATTGGGAGGTAGTACCTTGATGACATTTTTGGGAAGCTGCCGATCACATGCATATCTTTCACACAATCGACATTTTCACTTGCATTTTGAGGCTTCAGGATTTTCACTGTCTCTTTTGTCCCTTAGATACTTTAGGGCTATCACTTGCTCTTGAATTGCAAACACATAGCCTTCAAAGTGTGATTTGATGCAGCAGTTGTGAGTCCAAGAAAGGCCGTTGATATAAGTATCATCCTCAGGTCCTTGGGAAACATGCCGCTACATTAAATGACTTAATTCAAACTTCTGCAACTTGGTTGACAGCAAAACTTGTTAATAAAATGTAGTTTTCTATCTCCTGCAAAAACTCTTTTGGATACAACATGCACTAAAATTTTATTCAGTAAAACTTTTCTTTATATAAAAACGTTTTTTTTTTAATATAGGAGCTTTCCAGGACATTATCACCCAGCAAATTTGGTGTACAAACAAAACACATATACTATGTGTGCACAACTGATAATGTTTACATTTGAGTTGCTTTTAATTCGAAACTTAATTTTGTTGCACATGTTCTACACCACAGCATGTCAGCAAATAGACTCCACACTATTTGCATATATGTCCCAGACCAGAGATTCATTTCATTTCAAGATGTGTCAAGTACATGGTACCAAAGAGCTACAATAATAGTAAAATATCGATATCTGTCATTTTTGCTCACCTTGGGGTGAATTGTCTTACTTGGTCTGGGACATTCAATATCCATTAACACAGAGTATTGTGTAGGGAGCTTTCCCAGGACTCTATCCCACAACACATTGGCATATAAAGGTTCAAATACATAAGTAAATAGCAAATAGGTTATAATGTAAGATAAGATTAATATAATTTAGTATTGTAGATTTGGATAGATTGAAGCATATAAGGTAAGTTATGTTAACCGTTTTTCCCAAAAAGGTGTGAAAACACCATATCTTCTCACTGCTTCCCCCTATTGGAATCCCAAATGTAACGTCTCTGGCTTTTAAGCCCTCTTCAATGGAAAATACTGAAAGGAGACAACTCTGGGTAGATTTAAAGCCATATCTTTAACTATAAAACAGTCAACAACAATGACTCGAGTTGCATTACTAGACCACCTAGTTGGGATAAAAGAAAAATTTTTCTCCACAATAACTGCAGTGAATTTGCCTTAACAAGTTGAAATATGCCACAAGCATATTTTAACAAACCTAAAGTTCATTTATTCCTAATCCCTTCTTGGCATTGTTGCTGCTGTTTTTATCCCAACTAGGTAGTCTAATAGCACAACTCAGTCAACACCTTTTTACCATAAGAGAGAAAATTTTTGTCCACATAACTGCAGTCGCTTGACCTGAGGATACAGGAGAATTTCATGCACTAATCTCTCAAAAAATTGGAGTAGACTGCTGGATTGTTAAAAATGATTTCAGTCCTAAACCATTCTTAAATCAGTAGCCATGCCAGCTTTGGTTGACCCACGTAGGAGAGACAGAAAGAAAGTTAGACTACATTATTTACTGCATTTTAATCAGTGATTCAGCTTTTAAAATAGAGTTGAGTTGATGGATTGTATGTGAGTGGGAGGGGTGAAATGTTTTTCATCCTCAGAATACATAAGCAAAAACAAAACAAGAAAAAATCAATATTCTAAAATCAAATTGAAAATCCACTGATTAGGAATGTAAACTATTTCAAACTTTTTGTTTTTCAAAAATGTATTTGGACATTTTCATTAACTGTCACATCTGTTTATACCAGCATCACACTACAACAACAATCACATCATCTTTTATGAAAAATATTCAAAACATTATACAAAACTAATAGCAAAAATTAAATAATTACTCAGGTTCACTAATATATTTTTCTTTTCAAATAGAAACATTTACGCATAATTATAGTTGCAGACTCACACACAAACATTTAGACATATTCACATGTGTACATGAGATTGTCAATTATTGATTTATTAATTCAATTATCATTTTGATTAATTTCAAAACATACATCAAATGCAAATATTGCAAATTTTAAGAACTGCATTTATGTAATTTTGTATCTATCTATATTTCACATATATTTGTATGCATACAATATGTTCGCATAAGAGAAGGTATGTTTATATTATGTATATACATATACACACATGCTCTCATACATTTATACACGCATATATACATACTAGAATTAAACCAATTCCATCTTCTGTTTACTTAATCAATATATATATATATATATATATATATATATATATATATATATATATATATGTAAATATATAAAAACAAAAAGATAAAGAGAGCAAAGGTAAGGCTGAAGAATTTTGGGGATAGAGTCTTACAGCTGTTTCTGAGAAGATCCAGTACTTCCCTTCATCGGAGACAGAAAAAATAAAGTAATCTATTATTATATCCATAGGCGGATATTTTTAGTATGAAGTAGTAAAGAGTGTGATGTGCTGAAAAAAGAGAGAACAGTACTTGAAGTGTAGTTTCATTCCAGTGGTAAATATCCATGTAGAAATCCGTGCAAAGTAATCCTTGTGTGAATAATCCGGAAATTTATGTTGGAGCGAAATTTGATATAGCATAGATAGCAGAGGTACATATATTCCATATTGCGATGGATTTTTGCTTGTTTACTTGAAGAATGTTCAAGTCAAGTCTTGGATTTCCGGATTATTCACACAAGGATTACTTTGCACGGATTTCTACATGGATATTTACCACTGGAATGAAACTACACTTCAAGTACTGTTCTCTCTTTTTTCAGCACATCACACTCTTTACCACTTCATACTAAAAATATCCGCCTATGGATATAATAATAGATTACTTTATTTTTTCTGTCTCCGATGAAGGGAATTACTGGATCTTCCCAGAAACAGCTGTAAGACTCTATCCATAAAATTCTTCAACCTTACCTTTGCTCTCTTTATCTTTTTGTTTTTATGTATTTACATATACACACGCCAATACACGACTTATAATACCCAATCCTGTTCATACAACGACTGGGGCAAACTAATCGGTATACAGCACTTACTCGGTATTACCTGTATCCTGCTGGGTTTGGTTAAATCCAATACCCTCCTCAACCTTATATATATATATATATATATATATATATATATATATACATATATATATACACACATACATACATACATATATATATATATATATATATATATTTCTCTTTTTCTCTTTTACTTGTTCCAGTCATTTAACTGCAGCCATGCTGGAACACCACCTTTAGTCGAGCAAATCGACACCAGGACTTATTCTTTGGAAGCCTAGTACTTATTCTAAAGGTCTCTTTGCCGAACCGCTAAGTTACAGGGATGCAAACACACCACCATCGGTCACCAAGCGATGTTGGCGGGGGGGGGGGGGGGGCAAACACAGACACACATACATATACACAACGGGCTTCTTTCAGTTTCCGTCTACCAAATACACTCACAAGGCTTTGGTCGGACCAAGGCTATAGTAGAAGACACTTGTGCAAGGTGCCACACAGCGGGAATGAACCCAGAACCATGTGATTGGTAAGCAAGCTACTTACCACACAACCCCTCCTGTGCCTATATATATATATATATATATATATATATATATATATATATATATATATATATATATATATATATGTATGTATATATGTATATATATATATATATATATATATATATATATATATATATGTATATATATATATATATATATATATATGTATATATATATATATGTATATATATATGTATATATATATATATATATATATATATATGTATATATATATATATATATATATATATATATATATATATATATATATATATATATGTATATATATATATATGTATATGTGTTGCAAGACAGTGTAGGAGAGAGAATAGTGATGTTGTAGGAGAGAAATGTGTTCGCATGGATGACGGTACGCTTGCACTAAATGAGGCTGCAAAGAAAGAGGTCTGGAGATGCCACTACGATAGATTGCTTAATAAAGAGAATGAATGGGAGAAAGAGAGCCTGCCGTATGTCGACCCAACAGAGGGACCAGCTATCCGAGTTGACAGTACCAGGGTAGATAAAGCAATTAAGAGTATGAAGACAGGGAAGGCCCCCGGCCCATCAGGAATCACTGCAGAGATGCTCAAAATATCTGGCAGTGTTGGCTACAGCCTAGTCACCCGTATTACGAACCAGGTGATACATGAAGGAGTCATACCCAATGACTGGTGTAGCAGCACCATAGTAAACTGCTACAAAGGTAAAGGTGATGCTTTAGATACTAATAATTACAGAGGCATCAAGCTGTTAGATCAGGTTATGAAAGTTACGGAGAGGGTCATAGCCCAACTAATTAGGGAGCGAATCAATTTAGATGAGATGCAGTTTGGGTTCGTGCCAGGTAAAAGCACCACTGATGCCATATTTCTAGTGAGACAGCTGCAGGAGAAATATCTAGCCAAAGATAAACCTCTGTACCTGGCCTTCGTTGACATGGAGAAAGCCTTTGACAGGGTCCCCCGATCCCTTATCTGGTGGTCAATGAGGAAACTTGGGATAGAAGAATGGTTAGTGAGAGCTGTGCGAGCCATGTACAGAGATGCTGTCAGTAAGGTGAAGGTTGGAAATGAGTACAGTAATGAATTCCGGGTAGAGGTAGGGGTTCACCAAGGTTCCGTCCTCAGCCCACTCCTATTTATCATAGTCCTCCAGGCGATCACAGAGGAATTCAAGACAGGTTGCCCCTGGGAGCTTCTCTATGCTGATGACCTTGCACTAATTGCACAGTCAATATCAGAACTAGAGGAGAAGTTTAAGGTGTGGAAGCAAGGACTAGAATCGAAGGGCCTTAGAGTCAACCTAGCAAAAACCAAAATCCTAATAAGTAGGAAGGTAGATAAAACACAAACCCCTTCAGATAGATGGCCCTGCTCAGTATGCAGTAAAGGAGTAGGTAGTAACTCTATAAGATGTACCCGGTGCAAGCTATGGACACATAAGAGGTGCAGTAATATCAAAGGCAGATTAACTACAAAGTTAGTTTTTGTATGTGGCAGATGTTCAGGTGCAATAAACACTGTAAACAAACAGGAAACAACTTCTATCTCATTCCAGGGAGAAAAACTAGAGGTAGTTGATAGCTTCCGCTATCTGGGTGACCAAGTTAGTAGTGGGGGTGGGTGTGCTGAAAGTGTAACTGCTAGAATAAGAATAGCCTGGGCCAAGTTTAGAGAGCTCTTACCTCTGCTGGCGACAAAGGGACTCTCACTCAGAGTAAAAGGCAGACTGTATGACGCATGTGTACGAACAGCCATGGTACATGGCAGTGAAACATGGGCTGTGACTGATGAGGACATGCGTAAGCTCGCAAGGAATGAAGCCAGTATGCTCCGCTGGATGTGTAATATAAATGTACATACCCGTCAGAGTGTAAGTATCTTGAGAGAAAAGCTGAACATAAGAAGCATCAGTTGTGGTGTGCAAGAGAGATGATTGCGCTGGTTTGGACATGTGGTGAGAATGAATGAGGATAGCTGCGTGAAAAAGTGCCACTCCCTAACAGTTGAGGGAACCCGTGGAAGAGGTAGGCCCAGGAAGACCTGGGCTGAGGTGGTGAGGCAAGACCTTCGAACATTGGGCCTCACCGAGGCGATGACTACTGACCGAGACCTTTGGAAATGTGCTGTGCTTGAGAAGACCCAGCAAGCCAAGTGAGATCGTTGCCAGGGCCCCTGGACTGGCTCTTGTGCGGGTGGCACATAAGATGTACCATCCTGAGCGTGACCGTTGCCAGTACCGCCTGACTGGCCTTGTAGGGTTTTTGATCGAGATCGTTGCCATTGCCCCTGGACTGGCTTGTGCGGGTGGCACATAAAAGACACCATTTCGAGCGTGGCCGTTTTCGTGCGGGTGACACGTAAAAGAATCCCATACACTCTCTGAGTGGTTGGCGTTAGGAAGGGCATCCAGCTGTAGAAACTCTGCCAAATTAGATTGGAGCCTGGTGTAGCCATCCGGTTGCACCAGTCCTCAGTCAAATCGTCCAAACCATGCTAGCATGGAAAGCGGACGTTAAACGATGATGATGATGATGATGATGATGTATATATATATATGTATATATATATATATGTATGTATATATATATATATATATATATATATATATATATATATATATATATATATATGTATATATATATGTATATATACAATTTGTTAAGTAAACAGAAGACAAAGTTGGTTTAACTCTTTATTTTGTACAACGACAGTTTTGACCCATCTTGCAACAGTCCTTTATAGGTGGGATGTTGTGTGCCATAATATGTTGCATCAATTTTGCAGTCTGAGTCACATCAGGTACATTCATATGTGATACAGACTGATGTGACCTAGGCTGAAAGATTGATGCAACATAGTATGGCACACAGCATTCCACTTATAAAGGACAGTTGCAGGATAGATCGAAATGATTGTTGTACAAAATAAAGAGTAATACCAATTTCATCTTTTATTTATTTAATCAATTATTATTTCAACTAACACTGTAGAATTCCTGAAGTAGATCCAACGGAAACATACCCCAACTGCGGATGGCAGCAGGCAGCCCAAACTGTGCCAGTGCTTTACTCAATACATCAGTATACTAACTGAGATATATTCATTAGTCCAAAATATTACATGTATACATACATATATGTCAAACTAATATACCTGCTTGTTGTTTATACACTTGTCTTCATCTTTTGTTTTTCTGTATATTTCAACTATATATATATATATATATATATATATATATATATATATATATATATATATAATTATGTGTATTTCTTCTATCTTAATGAATAAAAATTCTTCTGATAGAATAAATGGGTTAATAGAAACCAATGTAGCAAAGAACACAAAATAACTGTGGTTTAGTTCCTGTTTTTAAGGCAGGAACTCCTTGAAATTTTGGGTATTTGAGTATATTTAAGAATTGGAGAAAACGCATGTTATAATTGCATACTTTATTCCTACATATGTTTCAAAGGATTACAACCTGTGTGATCCATAGGGATCTTTGATATTAAAGTTGTAACCTTCTCATCAGGGAAAGCATGGGAATCATCTTAAACGTAAGACATTATGACCGATTATCGGTCATAATGTCTTACATTTAAGATGATTCCCATGCTTTCCCTGATGAGAAGGTTACAACTTTAATATCAAAGATCCCTATGGATCACACAGGTTGTAATCCTTTGAAACATATGTAGGAATAAAGTATGCAATTATAACATGCGTTTTCTCCATTCCTTAAATTCTTATATATATATATATGCATATATATATCATCGATATCATCAACATCATCATCATCATGCAAAGTGGCACTAACCCAAGGGAGGTACATGTGAAGGTACAATCAAATGCTTAAAAAATTTTACATACAATTTGTACTACAGGGAAGAAGATGAAGCCTCAGAAGTACCACCAATTGTGGCCTGTAACAGCTGAATCAATTGAATCATGGAAACAGGTTCTACTGGATGAGGGAGATGACTGGGTGTGCTCATCAGAACTTCAAGGATAGAAAACTCATTCAGAAATGATTAAGAGCAATAACAACTCTGATATTGTACTCCACTCACACTCATCAAAACAAAAAATTCTAATTGAACTCATTATGTCATGTGACAGCAGAATGGAAGAAACCCAGATCTACAAGACTAAGACATGTGGCTTCCAAGCCAAAATTTTGAACATAGAAATTGAAGGAAAAGTGTGTGTGTGTAAATCTTTCAACAATCTTATGAAAAACTCTGCTTTAAGTTTTTCATAAGACCATTGAACTCTTTCAGCAATTGCAGCTGAGAAAAGTCCTGACTGGATTTAGTCAAGAAAGAATGAAGCAAACTTCAGAAGGAACAATTTACTCTACATTCAACTGGCTTCTCGGACTGAAATGGTAATGACAACAAAGATATCTTGGGTCTAGTGGCCTCTTGGTTACCCAGAAAGGTGCAGATTACAATGCTGATAGCCTCACAAAATGTGACAGCAGAGGGGCATCCAATAGTCATGACCTCGATGTGACCAGCTCCCTTAGAGTGTAAAGAGTAAAGGGCCAAAATATTTGGCATCTTTTCTGAGTATCTTCTGCTACACAATTCTTGCAAGAGTTGCTTTATTACCATTACAAATATGTATACACAGACACACACACACACACACACATATATATATATATATATATCCACATATACACATATAAATGTACACATATACATACATATACATACACATATGGTATATATATATATATATATATATATATATATATATATATATATATATATAAACATACATATACACACTATATATATATATCCATAAACACACATGCGAGAGAGAGAGAGTGTGTGTGTGTGTGTATGTATCTATATTGTTATATTAATGGCATGAACATTATGAATTTTAATCAAGCCATATATTATTTTACTTTTATAGAAATTATATTAAATCTATAATTTTTAATTAAAAATAATATGAAATTATAAAGAGAATGATAAAAAGCAAATAAGATGTTTTTTGATAACAAGAAACAAGTGAAAAAAATATTCTCTAGAACTATCTGAACCAAGAAAGAAATGAATTGTGATTTGACTCCTTTTTATACTTGGCATTGATTTGGATTTATCTGTTTTTACCTTGTTTGCGAATTATAATAAATCGACCTTATATGGTTAACTTTAATAATATATTCACCCCCTGTTGCTTTGAGATTTTCAAGCCATTTATCTTCTCATTTTCTTATATGTAGTTTCAAGGACGATTTTGTTTAATTTTTCCTGTTTTCATATAACAATGACCTACTTGTTTGTAGCAAAGAATTATGACACAGATAGAAATCCAAAATGTTATCTTCTACCTGGTGTATAACAATGATTTTGGAAAACAAAACCCACCCACTTCAACTCACATTACAAAGAAAAATACATTATTATCCAATGTTAACTTCCTTATTATTCATGAAAAGTAATTTTCTTGTACAAAGTAGAATACCACTCAAAAGAGTTTGGGATAAAACAGGATATTAGAATGTTAAAACATTGCTCCATAACAAAACGACAGCTCAGGATTCTGTCAAAAATATTGCTAAGAATCCCAATTTCCATTCTTTCTTTCACTAAACAGGTTAGTAATAATTCATGTGTTGAGAAAATGTTAATTAAATTTGAAAATAAAAATGAAAATGTAAAATTTAAATAAAAATTAAATTTTGATTTAAAAAATTTTTTATTTTTCATAGCTTTAACTTCTTGATTGACACTAGTGAAGCATTGAAATTTACATTCAAATTGTTACTGAAACACAATCTATCAACTTAGCAGTCATAAAAAAGCAAAGTAGCCAACAGTCAAATTTTCACTCACAACCAAGCAGTATCTAATACCCATAAATCTGCTATTTCTTTTTGTGTGTGTGTGTGTGTGTGTGTGTGTGTGTGTGTGTGTGTGTGTGAGTGTGTGTGTGTGTGTGAGTGTGTGTGTGTGTTTGTGTGTACATACACACACATGCACACACACGTATACATATATATATATATATATATATATATATATATATATATATACACATACACACCTTGCTTTGGTTTTGTGAAGTGACAATTTATGGAGTTGGATGTCCACATCTGTTGCAGGTTTGCTGATGCTTGATAAGTCTAATTCAGGACAAACAGACATGACTGCAGAGGCTGCATGGGAAGGTCAGTTGATCAGGGATGGTTGTTATAGCCTTGTTTTTCCTCCTCTCCCTCTTGTCTGCAAGTACAGTCCTGTAAGTGTCTTTAAAGTCCAGAGGACAGTGTGACACCAGGCTTCACAGTCAGTGGCAAGAACAGATCACTGGTGGAGGAATTTCTTTAGGAAGTACTTGTACATCTTCAATCATGGTGACCAGAAGAAAGTTCACCATACAGGATGATCATGGGAAGTTGATGATCCTCCATCTCCATGACACATTCTGCCCAGCAGAGCAGAAAGTTGCTTCTTTAGGACCTCAATGTTAATGATAGTCACTCTAATGGTTGTTGAGGATGAGGGAAGCTAGCACTGATGGAATCACTCAAAGAGTCATAGATAGTGCCAATAGATGACCCATGACTCTGAGCTGTACAAGAGGGTAGCCAGAACAACAACTCTGGTTACACCAATTTTAGTTCTTTCTTGAGACACTTTTGTTCAGTCTGCCAGATGCACTCTTTGCCTTGGCCAGTTTGATGTCAAATTTTTTTGTCAATTTTGGTATCTGACAAAATGGTGCACCCCAGGTAGGTGAACTGGTTGACTGTCTTTAGTTCACTATACCTGATGGTGATGTGAAGTGAAAGGTGTTCTTGTTGTAGTGCAGGTTGATGGAGGACTTTTGCTTTCTTTAAACTGACTTCTAGACAAAAGTGCTTATGTATTGCTATGCTTTGCAATAGAAATTTCATGTTGGGCTTGTAATAGAAAGGACTAACATAAAAACTGCTGAATTATAAAGCAATACAATAAGCAATTTTCTGTCAGAAGACAGATGGAAATGGCTATGAACTAACTAAGAGAACTTTTCTCACACTACCTGAAAATGAACTTTTTTAATAACCCAAATATTGAAATTTTAAAAATGAAATTTTAAATATTTTGACATAATTGTTATTTGTAAGCAATACCATATTTTATTCTGCATTATTCCTCACTCACATTGCCATAAGGTTTTATTAAACCTCTCTATTTTGCTTACACATTGCAACGTTTCAAACGAATTTTCAGACATATTATTATCTTTATCATTATAATTTAGGTCAATGGTTTTCAATGGGGATCATTGGTGTCCATATAAGATTTTGTTGTTAAAATTTATGTGCAATAAATTGCTCATACTTCTACAATACACAAAATAATTAAATTTGTTTTGAATGCAATTCCTAATAATATTTAATTATAAAAATACAGTAAGAATTTTTATATACATTGAATGGATATGGAGATCAAATAGAGTAAAATAGAAATCAAAGGGGTACCATAAGTAAAAAATGGTTGAGAACAACTGATTTAAGCAGAAAATTGGTAGCATCATTACAGCATTGGATAGAATGCTTTGTGGCAGTTACTCTGGATTTCTAACATCTGAGTTCAAATCCCACTAGGGTCAACTTTACCATTGATCTCCCTGAGCTCAAAAAAATTAAATATTGGTTAGATATTTGGATCAATGGTATTGACTAAAACCCTCTTTAAAACTGAGCTCTGCTCTTGAATTATAAATAATTATTATCATTCCTACAAAATTGGTTAAGAATTATTATTGTTTGGCAGCACTTACATCAGCAAATATTGGAGTTTGGGATTCATTTAGAACACCAAGATTTCCATAACTGCAGGTGAAGCTTGTAGTGTATAACAGTTTGTTTTGTTTTTTTCAACTGAAATACTGTGGAAACTTTACAAATGACAAGCGTCAACATCTCAGAGAATTAATTGTAATGTTATGTTAACAGAAATAAACATTAACTGGAGGTGATTATATTAAATTAGAAAAAGTAAGTGCATAATCTAGTCTTGAAATTCAATTATATATAATATCAACACACTAACAAAACATCTATTAAACCAATTAGACAAAATGCATATGTTATCAAAGTAGGAACACTCAGAATGTTGATCTCAATATTATCTGTGTCAATATTAGTAGTTTTGAAGAGGAATTAACTTCATCAGTAGATTTAATTCATAGACATTTAAGATGATGTTATTTCAAACATTTGTTAATTATATATGGAAGAAGGTTGTACGTGTGTGTGTGTGTGTGTGTGTGTACATATAAATAAATATGCATGTGTATATTTATTTACTGATGTTACAAGAAATATTGTTATATATATATTCACTGTGTTCCAAATCATTAATGAAATAACATTTTAAAATTTTATTTTGAAAAACATATCATTGGAATTCAACGGAAGTTGTGCAGAATGATGACAACAGTTATATGTACATGGTGTGTAAAAAGCAAGAGGTTCTGTAGAACAACACAGAAACTACGGCCATTTACCAAAGTTACATAAACTTTCACTGTTTCAAATTATTAGCAAGCTGTAATTAAAACTCATGTAAACAAGAAAATACCAATTTAATTGTTTGATGTACATACTGAAATGAACACATACAGTCATAAACATGGAAGAAACAGAAATAAACAAATAAACAGCATTCAAAAATGATAGGTGAGGAAGTTAGCAAGAAATGTATGAGCCTTTGTTTGAAATAAGTTGGAAAAGGTGTTGGTCCATGGAACATGGATCTCCTCTGATGTTATACCATGAGATACATCACTTTTGTTTGCCACAGTTCATCCTTGCTCCTAAATTGGCATTCATTCTCATAAACTCATCACTTTAGAATACTACACAAGTTTTCCTTTGGGTTTAAGTGAGGGGAAGAGGCAGGCCACTTCATCATCCAAGGTCACAGAAGCCTAATTGTTGCAGATACTCTGTAGTTTTCTTCACTGAGTGTGAGGGCGCATTATCTTGCATGAATATTATGGTTATCTAGAACAGTGCTCAGCCACAGCAGCACACTAATGTTCCACGAGACAATGCTAGGTGTGCTGCAGTGTAACCTGAATGTATTTTTTTCCCTATACTTTTAGATATATTTTTTTAGTTTAGGTGTGCTGCTGAATTTTGAAAAGAATATAAGTGCACCACAAGTGAAAAACGTTGCAGAGCACTGGTCTAGAAAGTGACCTTTTGCTTTTGTTAACCATGGTTCAAGGTGCTCCTTCAGAAAGGCTATGTAAGCATCCACATTCATTTCAACACTGCCAGGCACTTTCCAACGACCAACCATAATACCTCCAATAATACATAACCAAATCATAATGCCTCCTCCCACTTGATGGCATCTCAAGTGTCGATGATGATCTCATCCATTTACAACCCATCTCTTGCTCCAATCCTCTGGTCCATCAAGGATAGCATGAGTTTCGTCCATAATCAAAACTTTTGAAGAGTCAAACCTTCATGTTATCTTCTGCCCATTTCAGATGATTTTGTATGTGTAATTTGCTTAAAGGAGGCCTTTTAACTGATGTCACTGACCATTTTCATAAGACAACATTGGATAGTTCTAAACACAATTGTTTCGCCAATGTGCTTGGAAAGTTCTCTACTTGCAAGACCTGAGTTTTTACAGCTTCACACTTAATTTGTGACAGAGAACATTGAGAAACAGCCCATGATTGACCATTTTTGGCTCTCTTATGTATCTCCATAGGAGCTGTAACAAATTTTTTCACTGTTTATTCTTTTACTTTTCTTTTACTTGTTTCAGTCATTTAATTGCAGCCATGCTGGAGCACTGCCTTAAAGGGTTTTAATCAAAGAAATCAACCCCAGAGCTTATTCTTTGTAAGCCTAGTACTTATTCTATTTGTGAGTTGTGCTGAATCACTAAGTTGCAGTACGAGGTATGGACTCGTACAAAGTTTGAATTGTTTCCAAAGGAATTTTTGCCCATTCTTCAGTTAAAACAATCTCCAGTTCTTGTAGTGATGATGGTGGAGGATATCAACTCCTTACTTGTTTTTTCTAAAATGCACCATAAATGTCCAATAATAATGAGATCTAGGGACTGTGGTGGCCAGATAAGATGTTCAACTTTACTAGAATGTTCCTTGTGCCATTCAGTAACAACTTTAGCTATGTGAATTGGTGCATTATCATCCTGAAAGATTGCGTTTCCCACTAAGCACAGTCCCTCAAACTTAGAATGAATTTGATCAGATAAAATGCTTAAATAGTCTTGACTATTAATTCTGCCATGAAGGGAAACCATTGGGCTGGCAGATTTCCAAGATATAGCCCCACCAGATCATCACAAATCCTCCTCTATGTTTAACAGTTGGAAGAAGGCAGTCTGGGTCAAATGCTTCTTTTGGCTGTCTCCACACGTATACTTGGCTGGTGGTCAGAAATAAGGTAAAGGACGACTCGTCCAAGCAAATAACATTCTTCCACTGCTCTAGGGACCAATTCTGTAGGTTTTTACTCCATTCTAGATGCTTTCCAGCGTTTGCTTTTGAACGTAGTGGTTCTCTGATTGCAGCCTGTGAAATCCGACTTCGTGCAGCTTCCAGTGAACAGTTTTTGTGGAAACTGGGTTCTCGAGGTAGTCATTAAACCCTGCAGTAATTTTAGGAGCTGTACTTTTGCGATCCTTTCTAACAATTCACATAACCTATGTGAAGGTTTTGGTTTTCTTCTGGAGTTTTGTTTCGACGAGGAGGTTTTTCCCTCTTTCTCAAAGGCTGTCATTACTTCAAGACAGTACTTCTTGATACACCAAACATTTTGGCTGTTTTCATTACGCTAGCAACTGTCATATGAGTACCAATGATTTGACCACTTTGAAAGTCTGATAGATCTGTCATTTTAATGAATTTTAATTACTTTTTTTCTGATGATATCTGAAAAGAAACTCCAATTTTAGCAAAACATATTAACCAACACTAATAATAAAGCAAAAACATAAAAATAAACAAGCTTTTGACAGGTTTATAGATATTTCAAAATTATGATGCTATGATGCTAGGTGTTTCCATTATTTTATCCAACCCCTGTATATATGATAGGCTTCTTTCAGCTTCTGTCTACTAAATCCACTCACAAAACTTTAGTCAGCCTGAGGCTATAGTATCAGGTAATCCCATAAGTTCTGTCCGAATTTGAATAAAGAAAACAAGTGATTAAATGTTTTATTTAATTGAAATTTAATCATCAATGTACTTTCCCTGATTATCTATGACTTCCTTTACAAGCTTTTTAATCCCATCAATGGTTTCAAACCGAAGAACTCTGAGATGTCAGTTTCAACCTCCTCCTGGCTTGCGAAAGTTATGTCCTCCAAATGATTCTGTAAACTACGAAACAAATGATAGTCTGAAGGAACAAGGTTGGGAGAATAAGGTGGATGAGGAATTTTTTCCCACCCAAGCTCTTCAATCTTCTGTGATGTGATCTTTGCAGTGTGGGGGTCGAACATTGTCCTGATAAAACATCACTCCTTTTCAATTCATTATAGCAAGTCTTTTTTACTTCAAAGCTTGGTTCAAACGCTCTAATGGCTGACAGTAGATTTGAGCATTGATTGTTGCATTAGGTGGTAACAATTCAAAGTGAATTACTCCTTTGCAATCCCAACAGATACAGAGAAGAACCTTTTTTTCCATGAAGTTCCCTTCTCGGTTGTGGTTGAGTTTTTTCCCTTTTACGAAGCCACTGTTTACAACGTTTAACATTTTGATAGAAGATCCATTTTTCATCACCAGTCACTAGTCTATCCAAAAAGGGTGAAATGAGTTCACGAGAATGGAGAGAAGAGCAGATGTCAACTCGGGATTTGCAGTTGCTTTCAAACAATTCATGAAGCACCTATTTTCCACGTTTAGGAACCTTTCCAAGTTGCTGAACATGATGATGAAAAGTTGTATAATTTCAACTAAACTTTATTGCCAATTCTTCAACCGATAATGCAGGATTTTCTTCAAGTAATGCTTCAAGGAGCTTATCATCAAACTCAACTGGACATACTGTTCGATCGTCTTCTTCAAGGCAGAAATCTCCACTTTTGAATTTTGCAAACCATCTTCTGCAAGTTCTTTCATTCAAGCATTCTTTCCCATAAACTGAGTGTATGTTTCGAGTCGCTTCGGCTGCAGAGCTTCCTTTTTTGTACTCATAAAGTATTATGTGTCTAAAATGCTCTTTGGATACTTCCATGTTAGAAAGGGTTTTAATCAAAGAAATTTTAATTGTATTATTCTGTAAAATAATATTTAATTAGTTTAAATGTACAAAAATGCATAAAAATAATTTTTAATTCCATTAGAATTCTAAAATACAATTACATTTCATTCAATTTAAAAAAAGGTAAAATCGGACAGAACTTATGGGATAACCTGATAGAAGACACTTGCCCAAGGTGCCCCACAGTGGGACTGATCCTGAAACAACGTGACTGGGAAACAAGCTTCTTACCACATAGCCACACTTGTGCCTGGTGTTATCCTCCAATTATTTTAGATATTTCTAATGTTGATTTACCTTTTTGCAAATTCAGAAGTAATAACAGATTTTTTCTGAAGCAGTTAAGTTACATTTACGATTCATATAATAATTTGGAACATTGGAAGTTTGTGAAAATCAGGCGAATGACCATGGTTTGTTTGCACTTGGGCAAGGTCTCTTGTTTTTTTTACACACCATATAACTATTGCCATCATTCTACGGAAATTCTGTTGAATTCCAACCGGCAGTTTTTAAACGAAATGAAAAAGTGTTACATTGTTAATAATTTGAAACGCAGTGTGTGTGTATGTATATATATGGTAGATGCAAAAAAAAAAAATATATATATATATATATAGATATATATATATATATATATAAGCAATGTTAATTCTCTAAATGAAGTATTAACAGTAACTGTACGATAAAGTGTAGTATATTGCCACTTAAGTGTGGCTGACCCCTAGGGGTGGATGTTACTGTTGCTTTTAGCCCCAGGAGGACATCTCCTCCAGCTGGCTTATCGACACACGACTGTGTCCTGTTTGCCAAGGGTAGTTATCCCTCTCACCAACATCTGCAGCACGAACGGATCCGGATTTCAGGGTTATTTCCCTTCGTTATTTCCCTTCGATGTTGGTGAGAGGGATAACTACCCTTAGCAAACAGGACACAGTCGTGTGTCGATAAGCCAGCTGGAGGAGATGTCCTCCTGGGGCTAAAAGCAACAGTAACATCCACCCCTAGGGGTCAGCCACACTTAAGTGGCAATATACTACACTTTATCGTGCAGTTACTGTTAATACTTCATTTAGAGAATTAACATTGCTTGTTTTCACCTTTTCGATATCAGTGAAGAATTTCACTTGAAAAGAAGATATAAGATTGCCAGGTTTTTGTCTCTCTCACCAAGGTCAGCGGCTATCGGACGCCGACGAAGGGAAATAACCCTGAAATCCGGATCCGTTCGTGCTGCAGATGTTGGTGAGAGGGATAACTACCCTTGGCAAACAGGACACAGTCGTGTGTCGATAAGCCAGCTGGAGGAGATGTCCTCCTGGGGCTAAAAGCAACAGTAACATCCACCCCTAGGGGTCAGCCACACTTAAGTGGCAATATACTACACTTTATCGTGCAGTTACTGTTAATACTTCATTTAGAGAATTAACATTGCTTGTTTTCACCTTTTCGATATCAGTGAAGAATTTCACTTGAAAAGAAGATATAAGATTGCCAGGTTTTTGTCTCTCTCACCAAGGTCAGCGGCTATCGGACGCCGACGAAGGGAAATAACCCTGAAATCCGGATCCGTTCATGCTGCAGATGTTGGTGAGAGGGATAACTACCCTTGGCAAACAGGACACAGTCGTGCGTCGATAAGCCAGCTGGAGGAGATGTCCTCCTGGGGCTAAAAGCAACAGTAACATCCACCCCTAGGGGTCAGCCACACTTAAGTGGCAAGATACTACAATATATATATATATATATATATATATATATATATATATATATATATATATATATATATATATATATATATATATATATATATATATATATATATATATAAGGTACAAGCATGGCTGTGTGGTAAGAAGTTTCCCGAACCACATGCATATGGTTTCAAATCCCACCGTGTGGCACCTTGGGTAGCTGTCCCATTAACCTTCATTTACTATTGTATATCTTTATTGACATCCAACACTTACTCCCTCTTACCATCATTATTTTATTTCAACTCTCTCTCTCTCTCTCTGTCTCTCTCTCTCTCTCTCTCTCTCTCTCTCTCTCTCTGTCTCTCTCTCTCTCTCTCTCTCTCTCTCTCATGCACACATTACTTTCTTATCTAACAGTCTTTCCATTGTCATACATTATCTTCCCCCCCCCCCACACACACACTTCAATTACTCCTTCTTTCATAACTAACTACATCTACGAAAACATATAATTACTTATCACATTCCCTCTTCCACTACTCTCTCCCCAACCACCATTTTGCTTCTGTCAGCTGGTTTTCTCCATCACATTTACATTCTCCCTTCTGACCACTCTCTTGGTCACATATATCTCAAACAAATAGAAACAATGAAGAGACAACTCCTTTGTCTTGCAAGAGCCAAAGCAAGATCTCTAGTATTGGTATTTATTGTAAATGTATTTATTGTTCTCTGTAAAGTGACTGATGTTAGCAAGAGCAACCAACACTCAGAATCAGGTCAAAATAAAATGAGCAAGCAAGGCACAGCGCCTTGAGTAAGAACTGACACAGTCTGTGATGATCCACTCTTCCTATGCTAATATGATAAAAATGTTAAATGATTGCACAGGCATGTGCACATGCATGTGTGTAGTGAAAAAAATGCTGCAAAGTTGCTGAAGAGAGAATAACTTAGCATAACAATACATTCTCAAATTAATATAAATATTTATTCTCATTTTCTCATTCTATTAGAAAGCTGTAAAATTCACTTATGGAAAATTTCCTTCTGAATGACTTGAAGATAAAGATATATGTACAAGTGTTACTTCTGTTGTCTAGTTTTGTATAAATGTACAAGAGAGAGAGAGAGAGAGATGCTAATTGTATGTCTGTTAAATATATATGTTGCTGTCTCCCATAAAGTGTTATGAGACAAAGGTGAGTGTAATAAGAATTGTGTGAGAAAAGCTTAAAGGTAGAATCTATGCTGATTTCTAATGAAAGGTTTGAATCAAGGTAAAATGACAATTTCAACAAAATTGTGCCTGCTTTTTATTCATCACAGATGCCATGAGATATTGTTGGCTGAAATAAATGTTGAAAGAGCATATCCACCCATCTGCATCAGCAGTTTAGCACTTGGAGTTATTATAGTATCAAATATAATATTGTTATCTAAACACAATGCCTTTATCTGAACAGTGGTGTTAGTGGTTCAATATAAAGAGAAATGATCTACAAGAATCCTCTTAAAATATGTTTGTCATCAGACAAATGAGCAAAACTAAAGGTCAGTAGATGACTGGAGTGTAAAAACAATGTACTACCATGTTTAACTTATTGCACAGAGTCGATCTGTTAAAGAAAATATGAAGATGTGAAGGAAAAGAACATACTATCTTCAACTTGCAAGTTTGTGTCCATTCTTAGCTCAACAGATCAATCAAGGTAGAAGTATGATGTATTATAGAGAAAAATAAAGTAATGCTAAAATGTCTTCATGTTGTGTACAGTTCAACAGTAAAGTAGTAAAAAAAAATCATGAAACCAAATAAAATTAAATGAACAGAGGATGACTGTCAAATTGTTCAGTTCATGAATTATTCAAAAATTGAGAAAGGTTCTTATATTAGCAATAGTCAGCAAAGATTGAAGAGCAAGTGTATGCGTATATATTAAAATTTGTTGCAGTGCTAGTTTGCAAGTAAATTTGTTAACTGTGTGTGTGTATTTATATGTCAAGCACGATAATGTTGCTGGGCAAAAAGTCAGTGAGCTGGCAGAAACGTTAGCACACCAAGCGAAATGCTTAGCGGGATTTCGTCTGTCTTTACATTCTGAGTTCAAATTCTCTCAAGATCGACTTTGCCTTTCATCCTTTCAGGGTCGATAAATTAAGTACCAGTTGAGTACTGGGGGTCGATCTAATCGACTGTCCCCCTCCCCAAAAATTTCGTACCTTGTGCCTAGAGTAGAAAAGAAAAGAATTCCACTAGTTTTCAAAATCAACAGGAACATAGTTTGTCACAACGAAGACAATATAGCAAGTTGTGTTTGGTCAGTGTTTTCTTGCTCGAAGGTGAGCACAATATAGCAGTTTGTGTCCATCTGTCAATGATGAATTTCAAGTCATTCAGCTACAGTGTATTGTAAAAAAAAAAAAAGAACAATTACTTCAAATTATTTTTGCAGTATTTCTTGCCAGTGTCAAATAAATTACAGGGTGTTTATAAAGAATGAAACATACTTGTTGCAGGAACTGGCAGAGATATTTACTAACTTCTATTTATTCAGCTTAGCATGTATCTCTTAGTGAGATTAGCTGGAGAAATGCTTCTCAAATTTTTTAACTCATTGGTCCTTTTCTTTAAAATTTTCACCACTACTTTACCTCTAAAATTTCTACATGTGATAAACAGATTGTTACCTACAATCCCAAAGCAATGGCAATAACAATAAGAATGACTACAATTGACTTTGAAATGAGAATAAATAAACACAATTCTGTGTGTGTGTGTGTGTGTGTTTGTCCCCCCACCATCGCTTGACAACCAATGCTGGTGTGTTTATGTCCCCGTAACTTAGCGGTTCGGCAAAAAGAGACCGATAGAATAAGTACTAGGCTTACAAAGAATAAGTCCTGGGGTCGATATATAGTGGAATACACAACCCAGTGGCCTATTATAAAAGATGACTGAAACAAGTAAAAGAGAAAAAGAGTATTGATTTACAGTGGTTTATTTTTCTCTGAAAAAACGTAATTTTTTTGTTTTTTTATTTATTTGTTTTTTATTTGTTTTATGTAATAATTAGTATAAATAAGAAATATATCAGCACATAAACAAAGATTATAACTTTAAGGTATATTATAATAATTCTTAAATATAATTATATATGTTTAAAATAAATTTTAAGTGATTATACATATACGAATATTCATCATAGACCCTATCAGACTTATAAATTTCTATTGTGAAATTATGTATCTCCTGTTCTTCTGCTCTTTTGAAAGTATGAATCCATAAAAATTATAAACATATTGATTTACACTAAGTTATTTTCCTCTGAAAAATTAAGTAACTTTTTGATCATTTATTTATTTATTTATTTATATTTATTTGTTTATTTTATGTACAAATTATTATAGGTAATAAATAATTTTAATTTTTATAAAATTGTTTAGTATGGGCATATTGAGAATAAACAAACTTTTGAATAAATAGTTAATTAAGGGTTTTTTTTTAATAACTTTAGTAAATTTCTATCATAATAATGTGTATCTATAGTTTTTTTTATGTTATTTTCTTAATAAAACTATGTATATTTAATATTTATTGCATTTTTAGTATGAGTTATTATAAATAATGAATACAGTGTAATTTATTATTTAGTATTGCCCTAGTGAGGATAACGTATTTAAATATTTTTTTCTTTATTTAACCATGATTAATAGCAGGTTGTTTCTGTTTTATAATACTTGTAAGAATAAGGATTTTTTCTGAATAAATTGTCTGAATAACATGTATTTTTCCTAATAGTATGCAAGTATAAAAGCAGATATTTCCTATTTCACCATAAATTCATAGCATATTATTTCTGTTTTTCTTTAAAAACTAATGTGCAGAAATATATTTAGATGAATATCCTTAAAAGTACACAAACATATTTTATGACCGTTATATTAGTTTTTATTTATTTATTTTTATTTTTGTTTGTATTATATATTTTTATTATATATATTTTTTAATTATTGATGCTCATGCTTACAAACATAAACATATTTAATTCAATCTGTTCTAGGATCTAAAAATCCTCAAATGTAAACTTTGTCAAATATTTCCCTGATGAGATTCTTACCTATAAACATGAATTTTTATGAATTTATTATTGGGTCTGAACTGAAATAATTGTAGGATTATAACATTTATATTTATATTATATTATAATATACTATTATGTTAATAAATTAAAATAAGTCAATCATAAACCTCCATTTTCTTTTCATTTATATATATATATATATATATACATATATATATATTATTTATATATGTATATATATATGTGTGTGTATATATATATATGTATGTATATATACATAAATATATATATATATGTGTATATATGCATATATATACATATATATAAACACACATATATACATATATATAAACACACATATACATATATATAAACACACATAAACACACATATATACATGCATACATTCACATATATATATATACATACATTATATATATAGTAGAATACACAACCCAGTGGCTTATTATAAAAGATGCTGCACCATATACCAGGACTTCACGAGTATGCAACATACATCTTGAAGGAACCCTGAAAGTAATCGCATCTGAAATGGTAATGTCATGTAAGCATAGGAACAAAATATCGTTGCTGAAAATTGAAAAGAATTATTTTGAATAGAAGTAACAAATTATTGAATAGTGAAGGAACCCAAACAAGTAAACGAAAAGACTAATGTTTAAGATGATACACACTATAACAACAAAAACAGTGAAAAAGTCACCAATTCGGTCAATAAATCCCTCTGTATAGCAGCTGACCACCTGTTATGTTCAGAATTTATTGAGGCAAGTCATGTCTTGAATGAAATAGAACAAAGACATGTACTACCATCCTTTATTTACATTTCGAAGTTCATTACTGTTATTGTTGATGTTGATATTTTTATTGTTACTGCAACATTTGTTGTGATTGTAAATAACAATTAATTTATCATATGACATTTAGAATTTTTAAAAGCTAATACTTAAATTGGATACAAAAACTAAAAAAAGTCTTGCAGAGGCATCCATCACCCATTACCTGCCCCTTTATCCCTTGTATCCAAATAAAATTTTCCACTGCTCCACTTCAGGAATGGTGCCATGTACTTTAAGAAGCTCTGAACTAAAAAATTTTGCTTTAAGCAATTATTCAACTGTTATATCAACAACAACAAACATTAACAAGCAAATAATTTCCATGATCACAAGGTACTGGTTGTGTTGTTGTTGCTTTATCTATGTCAGACATCCATACGTTGCCATATCAATTTGTGAGTACTCAGATGGTGAGTTTACAAGAAACAGCGATAGTGTATGTGTTCTTTAGTGGGAGATGATATATATTACATTATATTTACACCACTACATTTCATTACATTACATAATTAAACAAAGAAAGTTTGTGAACCAGATAAATATTATGAATACCAATAGCCTGTCTATTGCCCCTATCTCCAATGAGAAATACTAAAAATAACTTAGAGTTGGTAAAAATATTACATACATTGATGCTGTGATTAAAGCTACAAAGATAAAAGGATACTCCAGCAGACTTCAGAAGGGATGAAAATTAGAGCTGTCTATATTCAATAAAACCAGATTACACAATATGCTCTACAGAGCCAGTGCGAGTGCCAACATTTCGGATAGTAGACTGAACTCAAGAATTCCACAACTTACATATCAAGACTACAAAGCTACAGAATTACTTGACAGGATTTATGTTAAATGAAGAAACAAAAAGAAAGCATAAGATTAGTATAGATGGCTTTTGAGTGTTGCATTGTGCCACTTATATAACACCTACTGAACAGTAATAAAAGGCAATACATCATTGCTGCTATTATTCTGATTGTTAGGGTTTGTTGTTTTGGTCTGATCAATGTGGCTGTGTGAGATGCTCAGATGCCCCCTGAGACTAGTGAGCTTGATATACTTAATGTTTCTAATAACGGAGATTTCGGTCTCATGTTGTGAAGATTGGGGTGAAGTATGATATTATTTTCTTGATATGTTTAGTAAGTGAAACTGTTGTTGATGAGAATAGATAAGCATGACCCCATTGGGGTCTGTGCTGGTATGACAAGTTTTATTTATATGCAATGATGCTTACATGTGAAAGGTTAGAGAAGCAAAATGGTGTTCCTGCTGTGGCCATAAAATTTGTGGTCTTTTGCCTTTTTCACATTCCATACATATTCACTTTTTGACTGGACATCAATTGCTCTTGGCAGTGATATAACTTCGATCTTAATATTTTATTGAATCTCAAAATATGTCTAAAGTAGATCCAAAATAGCTTGAACTTTAAAACACGAAAGATTAGTTAATATACCATAAGGTGGCTAATTTGATTCTAAATAGTGATGTATTTCATGTTAAAAGTTATCTGACCAATATCAATACGATATTATTTCTTAGTATTTTATAGCTAGAGGTTCAGATATTTAGTCATTACATGTCACTTTGTATCTTTATTTTCATTCCACTTAAAGAAAGTTATTCTTTGTCATTCAAGTTATTAAATTTACTTATAATACCAGCTGATTTTACTGTTATTACAGCTTGTTTAAGATATGTAATTTAGCTACAAGTCAAAAATATCATGTTTGATATTTTAGTTACTGGAAAGAAATGAAGACTACAAAAACTATTAGAATATCTCTGAGGGGAGATCGAATATAATCAGTGTCTATAATAGCTAAATGTTCGATCAAGAACAGCTAAAGAGCTTTAAAATAAAACATCATGAAGAAATCGAATAAACTGAGGTGTGGTCACAAGAAACTAGTCTGTATTTAATAAACCAGTGACCTAAAAGTTTCATAAAATGTATTTTCAACTAAAACTGTTAAACTCTTCAGTGGCTATTAAAGTGTGTGTACGTGTGTGCATGTGTGTATGTGTATTCGTGTATATATGTTGTGTGTGTGTGTGTCTGCTTGTGTGCATGTGTGTGTGTAATATACAAGATGGTATCAAAAAAGTTCCCAGACTAGTTCTGTTGCACACCTGCAGATGGAAGCACATGGTTGGATGTGCAGTGAGAGCTAGCAGTGACCTTCATGAGGCAGTGTGCCAAATGATAAGGCTGTGTTTACTTCACAAGGTGTAAAATTTGTGTTTTTGTGGTCACGTGTGCTTTAGACTGCAATTTTTGTCATAGACAGGAAGTTGGAACAAAGAGCCAACTCGAAATTTTGCATTAAACTTGGTAAGTTTGCTCCAGAGACATTGAACATGTTTCTGCAAGCTTACAGTGATGAGACAATGGGTCGCACACAATATTTCAAGTGGCACAGGTGCTTCAAAAGTGGAAGAATCTCTCTGAAAGGAGATGAGTGATCTGGAAGACCTGTCACAAGCGTCACCCCTGGAAATGTGGATAAAATTCATAAGCTTGTGCATGAGGATTGTTGGAGGACAACCAATGGCATTGCTGATGTTGTTGGTCTGTCATATGGATCCGTGCAGGCAATCCTAACGTTGGGATTCTTCACAACGACAATGTGCCCTGTCACCAAGTTCTCCTCACTCGTGAGTTTCTCACCAAAGACAACATGGTATCACTTCACACACATGGTCACCCACCGTATTCACCAGATTTAGCCCCTATTGACTTCCATTGCTTCCCCAAGATGAAAAGGCAGTTCAAAGGTCATCGTTTTAACACTGTTGTTGAGAGCAAGAACAAATCGCAGAATCCTTGACTTGCTTACAGAGAATGACTTCCAGGCAGGATTCGAAAAGTGGCAGGAATGCTGGAACCAGTGTATTGCTATGCAAGTTGACTATTTTGAAGGAGATGATGTTAAAACTTAGGTGAATATGTAATTTTTTATTAAACATAACTTGTCCAGGAACTTTTTGATACCACCTCATACATATATATAAGCAAGGAGTTTTAGATTTTTGCAAATAATGAACACTTTCAAGGCAACCTATACAATTTTCTCAGTTCATAACTTGATTGATGATGCATGGTCAGCATTACATCTTAAACTTTTCTTTACTGGCCTATAAATTTCCTTTAATCCATAGAACACATCATGAAGCTTGCAGTAGGTCTCTGCTGAGATTAGAACTACCTTTCTCAGATTTCCAGTTTAGAACACAGCATAATTATATTTTCATAAAAGGCTGTGAACTGAATTATCCTAATATAAAAGGCATGAACACCTACTTGAATGTTTTTCATTCAATTAGTATTGGAAGGCATGTAACAGATAAAGGCAATAGAATTACTGGAAAAGTTGTGTGAATTCCTAACAGACTGTATTTCTGAAGGCTCTAGAAGCTTTGCTTGGAATTATAAAATGTAGAGTATTGAATTCTCAAATACAGTTACCTCAAGCAGTACATGGAACTCTATTGCTTAGTTCCATAACAGGTGCTTTCATTTTCTTCTCTATATTTTGTATAATTTGCTTTGTATATCATGTTTGACAAAAAATTATCAGCCTAGTACTGTTATGCTGGCATACATAATCTATATGAGGGGGTGTTCATTAAAGATTTTCCCTGACCCACTTCCCAAAGACTGGGATAAACGAAACTTGACATAATCATTAGTCCTTCTCTACATAGTGGTGACACACTTCTCCCATCGCTTTATGTAGCTGTGAAAACCTCATTTGTTGAAGTTGGCAGGTTGTGTCTGGAGCCAAGACTTTATCTCAGAAATAAGTTCGTCATCATCTGAAAAGTGCTTCCCCTTCAAAAAGAACTTCACGGTTGGAAAGAGGGGGAAGTCAGATGGTATGAGGTTGGGAAAGTAAGGGGGATGAGGAAGGATTTCATAGCCGCAGGAGTATGCTTTCATCTTGGCAACATGCGAATTGTGAACTGGGGTGTTGTCTTGGAGGAGGCAGACTCCTTTGCTCAGCATGCCACACCTCTCTGCTTTGATGGCATCCCACAATTTCCACAGCAGAGAAGCATAATATTCTCTGTTAATTGTGCTGCTCTTTGCCAGAAAATCCATCATCACTACTCCACGCTGGTCCCAAAAGACTGAGCATCGCCTTGCCTGCTAAGGGTTGGACACAAGCCTTCTCTGGAGGTGGTGAGTTATCATGCTTCCATTGCTTTGACTGGGCCTCAGGGTCATAGTGATGGAACTATGTTTCATCTTGTGTGATAAATCTGCCGGAAAAGTCCTCCTTGTTTTCTTGGCACATTGCCAAAAGTGTCTGGGAGCAATTGACTTGTTCCTGCTTCTGAAAAGGTGTGAGCATCTAGGGAATCTATCATGTAGACAATTTCCATGTGTGAAAATGGTCATGAATATTTTTTCCATGGATCCTACACTTATCTTCAATTCTTGGGCTAGTTGCTGAATAGTTATGCCGTGATCCTCCAAAATGGCAGCTTCCACTTTATGGATGGTGTTGCCATCAATGAGGTCATCCAGGAATAGAAGCAGTTTCCACTGATGTCGTATGATGGTGCATTATCATCATAAACTTCTTTCATCTCATCAGAAGTCTCTTTGGTGTATGATCTATCAAGTATAAGAACCTAATCATGGATCTGCATTCAACTGCTTCCATTATAACACCTTAGTCCACTTCAGCTGCCGTAAAAGACAAATGAATTTTAGTGGAAAGCTACAATTTACAATGTGACATGTAGTGACATGTACGATTATAGCTGTACAAGTTCCATTTCCTGCAATAATCAGAAGTGGGTAAGGGAAAAATCTTTAATGAACACCCCTCATACATACAAATATCTTTCCATATAATTATTTGCCTTATTCTGCTTACAGTAACTATATACAATTAGGCACAGGCATGACTGTGTAGTAAGAAACTTGCTTTCCAGCCATAAGGTTCTGAGTTCAGAACCTTATGGCTGGGAAGCTTATGGCTACTTTAGCCTCGGGGTGACCAAAGCCTTGTAAGTGGATTTGGTGGACGGAAACTGAAAAAAGCCCATCATGTGTGTGTGTGTGTGTGTGTGTGTGCTGTTTCTGTGTTTAATCCCCACCACTGCTTGACAACTAGTGTCGGTTTGTTTATATCTCTGTAACTTAGCAGTTTAGTAAAAAAAAAAAACGATAGAATAAGTAGCAGGTTTTAGAAAAAATGTACTAGGGTTGATTTGTTTGACTAAAAACTCTTCAATACTTAGATATCATTCTTATGGATAAATTAATATCTAGAGAATAAGCAAAGGTCTCAGAAAGATTTAATAATCAACAAATTACTAAAAGGAAATTATGTATTAAACATTTAGCAAATAGAAAATAGAAACATGATTTTTCACGAAAATAAAGTGAGGTAAATAAGACCAAAAATATCCATCGAGGTTCCACAAAGAAAATCACTTTTTTGAATTTTTTAAGTTACGAGGATGAGATTCAAATGTTACATTTCTATTTTCTAGAATGAACAAATGAGGGAACTTCTCTGTGGTTGTTTAGTCTGCTTAAAATAGCTGCCTAATCACTACCAAAAGTGGGATGGGTACATAAGATGATATAGTCTCAATACTTCTATAAGATGATATAGTCTTATTACCTCTAAAAAGACAGGGTGTTCACAGCAGGAATGTCCTTGATTTGGATCAGAAAGCCACTCTCTCTCTCTCTCTCTCTCACACACACACACACACACACACATACATACACACACACACACACACACACACACACACTCACACTCTCTCTCTCACTCTCTCTCTCTCTTACACACATGCATAGATGTCAAATGCGAAATGCTTATCGTTAGTGGTAAGTATGACAATGACTATCAATCAATAAGTAAAACATGTTGATGAAATAATAGTCTAACAAGTATTAACATAAGTAAAATATAATTATGATATTCTTTATCCATTCTCTTGCCTCTGAAACTCATGTTGGCAAAGAATAAAATCTAGTTTGCGTTTGGTGAAATTCAATAAGCAGCTTAAATATTCCAGTTTGTTCTTGTGTGGACTTTTCCATATTCTCTTGCATTATTTGAGATTGTTTTGAAGATTCCTGAATCTGAAACTGATGTTAAAAGCTTCGTTATTGGTTGGCTGTATGGCTTTACAGTATCTTGTTGAATTGGTATTAATTCAGATAGTTCATTATGTGTTTTCTGTGACACATGGTTTAAATTGCAGGCTACAGCATACATGTGATCACAAAAACACAAATTTTATAACTTGCAAAGTAAACATAACAATGTTACTCAGCACACTGCCTCATGAAGGTCACTGTGTTTTAGATCTTTGCAAATAACAAACTCTTTCAAGGCAACCTATACAATTTTCCTATTTCATGACTTAATTGATAATGCATGATTAGTATTACATCTTAAACTCTTCTTTACTATATCAACTAAAGTTTATCAGATTTCTTCATGATGTGTGTGTGTGTTTGTCCCCCACTACCACTTGACAACCAGTATTGGCAAAAATAAAACAATAGAATAAGTATCAGGTTTTAAAAAAATAGTAGCAGGGTTGATTTGTTCAATTAAAATCTCTTGAAGGTAATGCCAGAAATGTAGAGAAATGAAAAAAAATTAACAAATGGAAAATAGAAACATGATTTTTCCTGAAAATAAAAGTGAGGTAAATAAAGTCAAAGATATTCATCCATGTTCCACAAAGAAGATTATTGTTTTGAATTTCTGGAAGTTGTAGAATTGTGTTTTCTTTTTCACTGTTTCTTTTTTTTTTTTTTTCTTCAAAGAGTGAGAACAGAGAGTGCTGATTCACATCAGATGTTGTTTACTTGTTCTGTGTTTATAGTAGGTCATGAATTATTAAAAGCTGAGGGGTCATTTGTGCAGTCAAATATACTCTTAAAAACTCTTGCATATGGTAACCCTACCTGAATCATATGCTTCATATTGTCACACTGCAAATACATCACATGTTCTATTACGATGAGGTTTAACTAAGTTTTGAGGTTGCACATTATCAAGAACGCTCAAAATCTCTTGTCAAGTATTGGTAGAATTGCAATGAAATCTTGTATTGGTCTACCCCAAATGCACATTACAGGCATGAATTTAATGTCTCAGTTGTGTGTATTTTGATACTGGCAGATAGCATGTTGAAGCAAACCTCCAATTTGTTCTGTGTTATCAGTGATCAAGCATTTGGTTATTTGACACCGATTTCCAGTAGGTCAGTTGCTGTGTTGAAAGGCAAATGAAGAGAGGTAGTGGTATAAACATCACTTCTTCAAAATTCCCATACTAGAGTAGTGACAAACTTGGGACCTCCTTCTAAAGCTGATTCATAGGGAATGACAAAAATGGCAAATACATGCTGGATAATGGTTATAAATTCATCTGTACTACTGGATGCTCTCCCAACAATAGGCCAGTTTGAATAATGATCAATTCTATAGAGGTAACTGACAGCATTGCAGTAGAAATAAATGCATTGAGATGGGTAATCTGATGAAATTAAAATCGGAAGTAACTGAGATGATGACATACAATGGCTGCATCCACCATGAGCAGTGCTTATAGAAATAGAAGTCATCACTTCTATATATAGTATACAGATAATATCATTGATGTGACATCTATTGTGCATTGCTTGACTGAAAGAAGGTGGCATCAGTATGTGATCTTTGTAACATATGACACCAATGACTACACAGAGATCATGTTGGAACTGGTGATGTTTTAGTCAAATAAGTTCATGTCAAAATGATGAAATAATAGTGGCACTTAGCAGCATTTTCATATTACTATCACATATTGTTATAAAGCATACCTTACTCCATATCACAGAATCAGTGATGTTATAGTGGGATAAATGTTGTACTGGAAATGTTGCTTTCATTGGTGTTGGGTAGGTTTACTTATCATGTCATTTTTGCTTGTATTTATGAAGCTGGGAATGTCACAGTATTAGTTTAAAGATAGATATTTCACATGATCAGTCAAAATTAGTTCAGACTTATTTCCTATTGGCTGATATAATTTATTAGCAGTTGCCTGACTTTTTAATTACTGGAACACAGATAATCTGGAAGCGATATTTTAGTGAGATGTTTATGTTTTTTTTTTTTTTGTCTTTTGTGAATTTCATTGTAAATTTGTGATATAACCCAATGGCCTATTATCGAATTTAGAAGTGAGCCACAGCAACAGTAGATTAATTACATCCCAATGCAAAAATTTTTACTTTGTCCAAAAATTCTGTAATTAATAAGGCTTTCCTACAGAGGAATAACATGAAGCTACTTTATATTACACATCTATAGATGAGTATATCTGTTGCTAATGGTAATTTTTATATCTTCAATGACAAAGAATGGCCTAAAATTTAAACAGTATTGCTTTTGAAATAGCCAGAATCCTGTTCTTATGTTTTGATCAATCAGAAGCTAAGCAAGCTGGTTCATTGCATTCAAAGTTTATGACAAATTTTCCAGTTTTATTTGCAATAACAGTTTTTATTCCTTTAGACAAACTGGTGTATCCAGTTCAGTAGCTAGCAAAATGATGAAATTTTGTGAAAAATACAGAAATCATTGGAGATTTGATTGTTGAAGTAAAATCATGAATGTGCAGCAACTATATTCTTAAGAACAGGAAAATCTTAGAGTATTTGAAAATATTTTTATGCTGTTTGATACAGTTAAATATATTTTCAAATCTTGAAAACTGTGCTGTCACCTCACTGAATATGAATTACTTAGGCTTCAGCATTACATTTATGAGTAATGTCAAATTACTTGATGAACTGAAATAATTGCTCTTGTAGAATGGCTAACCATTAGGGTTTGTTAAGAATACAATACAATTTTGCCCTGCTTACTGCTATAGCAGCCTAACGGTGCCAAAATTACATTTCACGCATATTAAAACTCTGATATATTTCCAAGCAGTTTTGTTTGGATGGAAATTATGGTTTCAGAAATTAAAAAAGATTTTCTTATTTCATTATAGCCATGGTTTTACTTGAGGAAATGTTGAGAGTGTATGATGAAATTCATGTGTAGCATGGTGGTATCAAGGAGTTCCCAGGCTAGTTATGTTTAAAAAAAAAAAAATAACTTATTTACCTAAGTTTTAACATCATCTCCTTCGAAATAGTTACTTTGTGCAGCAATACACTGGTTCCAGTGTACCTGCCACTTTTGGAATCCAGCCTGGAAGTCATTTTCTATATGTAAGTCAAGGACCTTTACAATTCAAACTGGATCTCAACAACAGTATTAGAACATGACCTTTAAGCAGCCTTTTCATCTTGGGGAAGTGATGGCCGTCTACAGATGGAAGCCCACAGATAGAAGTCCACTCTCATCACCAGTGATGATCATCAATATAAAGACGGGTCATCAGTGGCAAGCTGATGGAGATCTTGACAGACTTCGATAGGATGTTCTGTCTGTTCAGTGTTCAGCAGGTTGGAGACAAACTTGTTAGACACACCACATGTTCAATTCAAACATTAGGATTGCCTGCATGGACTCATATGACAGACATTAGCTATGTCATTGATTGTCCTTTGAGGATCCTCATGCACAAGCTGATGAATTTCCTCTGCATTTCCTGAGTGACACTCATAGCAGGTCTTCCAAATTGCTCATCGTCTTCCAGGTATGTTCTGCTTTTGGAGCGCTTGTGTCATTTGAAATATTGCATACAACCCATCACCTCATCACTGTAGGCTTGCCAAAGCATGCTCGATGTCTCTGTAGCAAAAGTTTAAGGCAAAAATTCACGTTGGTTCTTTGTTTCAACTTCAGAGAATTTTGGCCAGTCGAGCTCTGGGAGCCAGCAGGATCGGTTGTGTCGAGTAGTAGCAGTCGTCCGAAGCAGTTGGGGGACAGCAGTTTGCCCGTGGAGATGGGGCCAGTCGAGTGAGATGAAGATGAAGAATAAGTCTGACAGAGAAAGCAGAAGAACTTTGTTGTCAAATGAAACTTGAGACACGAACTTTGCGATGTAAAAATGATTGAAAAGCTTGTAATTGTTTGGAAACTTTGTCAACGTTATTGAACTGTTATGCCATGTATTGGAATTGTTATTATGTAATGCTCTATTCTAATGTTTTAAATATATTCTGTGATGTTATGTATGTAAAAAGAAAAGGTTACCCAACGCATGGTTTTCGTGTTGTTTCTTCCTCCCCTCCTTTTGCCTGTGTTGTTCTTTGTTACGTGCTCCAGCTGGGGCTTTATTATCGGTCAGATGACCGACAGACGAGTTGCTAGCTCACTGAGCGTACGAGCGTTCGCGAGTCCCCTCTTCGGTATTAAGGAGGTGCTTCGCGTGTGGGCGTTCGTAACAATATATATGATGAGCTTCTTTCAGTTTCCATCTACCAAATCCACTCACACGATTTTGTTCAGCCTGAAGCTATAGTAGAAGACACTTGGCCAAGATGTCATGCAGTAGGACTGAAACCAGAACCATGTGATTGGGAAGCAAGCCTCTCACCACACAGACACCCCTGTGCCTAATTGATGGTTGGAAGTTTATAGAACCATGAAATATATAACTTTATTTGAGATTGTATTTTCTTATTCTTTAGTTGGTGTAGAAGTCGTATTTAATTTGCAGTCTCAGGAGACAGCAATTCTCAAAGCTATAGCCCTTGTTATACACCTGTTACCTCTTCTACATTATGAGGTGTTGATTATTTTTCATTTTGCATCAAGTAAACAATCCTTACTATGGAATGAAATTGCAGACAAAACTCTCTATAATATTATTCTATGTACACAGCTACAATGGTGAAGATTTAACAAATATTAATACACAGTATAGCAGTTTTATTTTCATGTCAAAGGAAAGTTCTTATGGATGGACTTGAACCCATGGTCTCATTTAAATGTTGCATTGAGCCATGCATTCTCAAAAATAAAACATAAAAACTATCAGTAATATAGTTTCCATTCCATCAATCTTTACAGAAGTCCGTTATCAAACTCACAACCCTCAAAAATTGTAAACAAAGTTTAAACACCAAATTTTATTTCCATCTTTATCAAACAACTTTTTTCGAACAACGAAAATGTAAATTTTTATCATCTTTATCATGATTGTTCGAAAAAAGTTCGTTTTCTATGTTTTCGTTTCTCATTGTGTTTAACATTTTTTTTATTTCCTGTACCCATAGATGCCTGTATGTATACATATAGATGTAGGTATGTACATATATCATTTATATTATTATTATTATTATTATATATATATATATATATACATGTACGTATATATATATATATATATATATATATATATATGTATATATATATATATATATATATATATGTATATATATATATATATATATATATATATATATATATATATATATATATATATATATATGGATATATGTATACATATGATCGGCTTGAAACATTGTTAAAATATTAAGATATTTTTCTAAACATCAAACCAAATGTAGCCTTACAAAGATACACACGCACACACATATATATATGAACTTCATGCAATAAAATTCTTAGATAATACAATTCTCCTGCCTTTGGTGTGACAATATAAGCATGACCAAGTACTTCTTTGAAAACGTTAAAATGGCTTTCAACTTTTTGCGTTTTGCAACCTTTTCAATAGTCTGAAAACGTTGAAAGACGCAACGAAAATTTTAGGAAAAAAATAAGGAATAAGTGGAAATTTTACCCGTGAGTGTGTTAAATTATAAGGCACAAAAAGAAAATGACTCTCCCCAGACACAACAGTATATATATATATATATATATATATATATATATATATATATATATATATATATATATATATATAATTTACAGAAAAACAAAAGACAAAGACAGGTGTATAAACAACAAGCAGGTGTATTAGTTTGATGCTCGCCAAGGTGAGAAAGTCTTTTACGTTTCGAGCCTACATTCTCCAAGAAAACATGTACACGAGGAAATAAACAGAGAGTAAATAATAAAAACAATTTGTGGGTTTAGCGGTCAATCATGGTGACTGGTTGGAGAAAGGTAGTTGGACAGGAGAGCTAGGAAGAAGGGGAGATAATTAAGTACTGATGATCCCAAAATGAAAGTACTCGTGTGTGTATGTAAGAGAATGTAAGTGTGTGCTAGTGTGTGTGGAATGGTGTTGGATAGTGTGATGGGGTATGGTGGTGTGGTGGTGTTGTGTGGCGGTGTGGGGATGTGAAGTGAGGTACCGGTTTGGGGTGAGGATGTAGGGGTGGATGAGGAGGTGGAGGTGTGGGGTTGGGTATTATTGAACATTTATGGTGCATTTTAGAAAAACAAGTATGGAGTCGATATCCTCCAACATCATCACTACAAGAACTGGCGACTGTTTTAGCTGAGGAATGGACAAAAATTCCTTTGGAAACAATTCAAATTTGTACGAGTCCATACTTCATAGAATTCAAGCTGTAATTACTGCCAAAGGCGGTCCTACTCCGAATTAAAATAAATTTGTTTGAAATTTTAAGGTGTTCCCATTATTTTGTCCAACCTCTGTATATGTATATACATATATTTTTTCCAGCCTCTGTATATGTATATATATTGACAACCGATGCTGGTGTGTTTATGTCCCTGTAACTTAGCGGTTCGGCAAAAGTGACCAATAGAATAAGTACTAGGCTTACAAAGAATAAGTACTGGGGTCGATTTACTTGACTAAAGGTGGTGCTCCAGCATGTCTACAGTCAAATGACTGAAACAAGTAAAAGAGTAAAAGACATATATATATATTTATATATATATATATATATATATATATATATACATATACATGTATATATATATATATATGCATGTATACACTTTCTCTTTACTCTATTACTTGTTTCAGTCATTTGACTGTGGCCATGCTGGAGTACCGCCTTTAGTCGAGCAAATCGACCCCAGAACTTATTCTTTGCAAGCTTAGTACTTATTCTATTGGTCACTTTTGCCGAACCGCTAAGTTACAGGGATGTAAACACACCAGCATCAGTTGTCAAGCGATGTTGGGGGGACAAACACAGACACACAGACATATACACACACATACATATATATATACATATATACGACAGGCTTCTTTCAGTTTCTGTCTACCAAATCCACTCACAAGGCTTTGGTCGGCCCAAGGCTATAGTAGAAGACACTTGCCCAAGGTGCCACGCAGTGGGAATGAACCCAGAACCATGTAGTTGGTAAGCAAGCTACTTACCACACAGCCACTCCTGCACCTATATATATATATATATATATATATATATATATATATATATATATATATATATGTGTGTGTGTGTGTGTGTGTGTGTGTGTGTGTGTGTGTGTGTGCATATATATATATATATACATGTATATATATATGTACATATATATATATATATATATATATATATATACACACACACAGGCATATATTTATATATATTTATGTATGTATATATATATATATATATATATATATATATATACATATAAAGCCTTCTGAGAGGATTTTGTACATGGAAACTGAAAGAAGACTGTCGTGTATATATATATATATATATATATATATATGTGAGTGTGTGTGTGTGTGTGTGTGTGTGTATTTGTGTATGTATGTTTGTGTTTTGCTGTGTTTACATCCATGTAATTTAGCTGTTTGGCAAAGCACAGCGATAGAATAAGTACTAGGCATACAAAGAAAAAATACTCAGATCGATTTCTTTGACTAAAGGTGGTGCTCCAGCATGGCTGCAGTCACATGACTGAAACAAGTAAAACAATAAAAAACTATGCCATTGTAATCCCGAGCAACATCGGGTAGCTCTGTTAGTATATATATGTATGTATGTATTGTAGGCGCAGGCATAGCTGTCTGGTAAGAAGCTTGCTTCCCAACCACATGGTTCTGGATTCAGCCCTACTGCATGGTACCTTGGGCAAGAGTTTTCTACAATAGCTTTGGGCTGTCCAAAGCCATGCGGGTGGATTTAGTAGGCTGAAACTGGAAGAACCCATCGTATATATATGTATGTATGTATGTATGTATGTAGGTAGGTAGGTAGGTAGGTAGGTAGGTAGGTATGTATGCATGTATGTCTTTAGATGTGTGTATGTATATATGTCTTTATATGTGTGTATATATATATATATATAGATATGAAGTTTATATATATATATATATATAGATAGATATGAAGTTTATATATATATATATATATATAGATAGATATGAAGTTTATATATATATATATATATATATAGATAGATATGAAGTTTATATATATATATATATATATAGATAGATATGAAGTTTATATATATATATATATATATATATATATATATATATATATATGATGTGATGTGTATGAATGAAGCCAGTTGTATAAAGAAATGCCAATCAATGTTTTTTCACAAAGAAATTACTTTGGGGATTATTCTTTTCTATATTGTTTACATGCCTGTTCCAACATTTCACATGACTTTATTCATCAAAACTTATTAAAACTTCCATTGTTGTAATGTTTTATCTACGGTTATCAAAGACAGCTTTCACACACAAACTCCTAGCTTCCAAATCCTATTTTCTGATTGAGTAAAAAATAAGCAAACTTTAAACTTCTGTATCATTTTCTTAAAATTTTTCTGGAAGAAGTGAATAACAATATCAGATTCAACATGAAAATTACATCAATATACCAAATTTTTAAATTTCCACTTAATTTAAAAAACTGTGAGTGAAACAGAAAAGATCCTGTTTTTCATGAAAAAAACAAAAAGCATTAAAGTTTGTATTTTTAAGGAATAAAATCTATAGGGACTATAGCTTATGAGTTTCAGGATGAATTAGCTGTTGCAGACCCATTTACCATATGGTGAAGACATGGATCCAAATAATTCCCAATTATTGTAACTGTCTTGTCCAAAGTCAGTCTGACTAAGCATTACTTACAGTATACCTATGTGATCCTCCTAAAACAGTAATCAGTAGTGTAGTGTAGGTATTGGTTGTCCCTTTCTTTGAACACAACATACATTTGACTACAGCAAACACATACATTAAGTGACTGCTCTGTGCAGTTTACACACCTTAGACTACATTACTGATAGTAGTTTGAGAATTAGGGGTATTTGGTTGTTATTTCCAGGTAGTTGAGCGACCACATAGTGATTTCAAGATTGGTTCATATCATTTCCAGTTACAGAAGGGGATTGGTAGAATGGACTAGTTTGAAACTAAAAGTGTACCATTAATTTGAAGGGGCATTTTATTCTGTCATCTCTGGCTGGTTGAAGTTAGTTTGAGACTCTAAATAGTGAAAATATTTCAATAATTTGAAATTAAGGAAAGCTCTAAGCTACTAAACAGATACAAGCTACATACTGAGTTCATAAAATAAAGTACTAGTCATTACATGGGGTCTATGTAATTGACTAACCCTCCCACTAAAATTGCCAGCCTGGTGTCAAAGTTTGAAATCATTATTAAAATAGTATTTAGAAACATATTGTTAGCCTCTGTCAAACATAGTATTCACTAACACCATTGAATGACTGAATACACTCGAATGAAAAGTATTGACTTCTCTCGTGTTGATGACTTATTTCTTGATAATCAATGTAGCTAAATTGGATACACTCGATCAAAAGCACGGAAATTCTGGTGTGTATTTTCCCGGGCGAATATATCATTTATTGATGTGTTGGTAATAACTAATTGAATAATCAGTAAACTGAGTTAATGTTTATGAAACAGAACTTTAGGGTAGGTGTTTTTCTTTTCTTTTTCTCTTTTTGTATTTTGAAAACTTTATGTATAAAAATCACATTCACAAGCCACTTGCAAAAATTCTTACGAGCAGGTCAGACTGCTTGTATTGATTCATTAAATAGTGTTTTAGGCATTCTTTCAGTTCATGATCACAAACTGAAAGTGGAAATATTGATGTTATTCACCAATGCTGAGGCAGACATGTTGAATAGATATCCCCCAATTGTTTATATATATATTTGCTTTTCAAACATTTCTGCAGATTCCTTATGTTTCCAACAGAGATTACAAATTTGCCTCTCCTCCCCCATTAGTTAGCTTTTCAATTTTTAATTTTGCCTTCTCCATCTCAAATTCTTTTAAATTTGAAATTTTGATTCTTTTTTCAAAATATCAATACCAATTGCTTTCAGGAATTTTCCACTTTTAATTTGTGATCAGAAACCAACAGAATGCTGCTTTTGGACTTTTTAAAATAGTTATTCCATAATTAACTTGCAATTTTATAGATGTTCACAGCTCAAAAAGTGTTCTTAATTGTGTGTTATGATCAATTTAAATATATTTTATAATTTAGAAATTACCATTTACATTTTACCTTCATTTTCATAATAAACGTAATTATATGCATCAAAATTATAATGATAAAAAGGGACATAGAAAAGACAAAGGAATTTGTAAAACAATTTTATATAAAACAGAAAATATACCAATTTGTGAAATATTTGTATGTGCATCCATTTATAACCAACAAATTTGTCTTTAGTTATCGATATTTAAAAGTGGTATTTTATAAAACTTGTTTACTATGTAGCGTAGTGGGTGCACTGAAGTGCCCATTAATTCCTTAAGACTTTTATGCCTGTGAGTCTCAAATTTTATAACCATTAAATTTTAAAATTGTTATTAATGATCAAAGTAAGTTTGTGTTTCTAGGGATGTGGTGAGATATTGTTAAATTGTAAACTTTAATGAAATAGCTATTTGAGTCTAAAACAAGAGCCAAACGATCTATTAATCAGGTCTTACAACATAAGGTATTCTAGGAACTCAACCACTAAGAGAATTAAAAAAAAGCATTTATTATGTAGAAATTTGATTCAGTGATACTGTAAATACCTTAGTTACATATGACATTGTTCTCACAAATAACTGCATCACAGATTTTTAGGCAAGAATTGGGGAATACTCAGCACTTTCAGGCATGGAACTTGAGTTAAAGAATTCATTCCAACTGACCCAATGCTGATCTTGTCTACTTCTTTTTGTCATTTTATCAACTGTTCCAAATATTCTTATATCTTTGGAGGAATAAGAGAGAAACGTCATTCCATACCTATGGGGTTGATGGAATAAGCACATTTATTGTTCATGGCTCTCACTGAGCAGCAATGTGAATCAGTGAGATTCACATACAGTTCCAATATCTGAAGCAAGTAAAAGCACTATGGCTCACTGTGATTAGATGCACAAACAAAATTCAGATGAAGAGGGGTATATTGCCACCTAGCATCACCAGGGCTCAAAGGTATACAAAACCATAACATTATTTATTTTTGACATATATTTGTCCTCAACTTGTTTGTTGTTAACACAACTTTTCAGCTGATATACCCTCCAGCCTTCATCAGGTGTCTTGGGGAAATGTCGAACCTGGGTTCTCATTCCTATGGTATTTTTTGATGTTGTTATTATTATTATTATTATTATCTTTTTTTTCTTCTTTCTTCAAATTCTCTTCCATTTCTTGCCGAGTGTTTCCCGTACACCTAGGGCAGAGAAGTTCATTGTATGCATTCCCAATTTACACACGCAAATTCACAGGTAAAATATGTATTTAAGAAAAAAAAAAAAAAAAAAATTAATGAATGAATGTTGTTTTCACAGCGATAATGCTCTTCTCAGTACATGAGTCGTTCCAGTTAGCACGATTTTTTGCACTTCCTGTAGGGATGGTAAGCCTGGTATCATTTTCAAATAGGTTTCAGTACCTTTTTTTATCATTCCTAGAGATCCTACAATCACTGGTATGGTAGTCGCCTTGAGGTGCCACATTTTTTCAATTTCTATTAGCAAGTCTTTATATTTACTGATCTTGTCAAATTCTTTCGCCGCTATATTATGATCAGAGGGAATACTCATGTCAATTAATAAACACGTCTTCTTTGTCTGATCTTTTATAATAATATCCGGTTTATTAGCTTTTATAGTCTTGTCAGTATGTACGGGGAAGTCCCAGAGAATCGATACATTTTCTCCCTCAGTCACAGCTTCAGGATGGTGTTTATACCATTTGACAGCGGTTTTGATTTTATAATGCCGACATATTGTCCAGTGTAAATACTGGCCGACTCTGTCATGTCTTGCTTTATATTCTACAGGTGCTAAGACTCTACACCCTGAGATTAGGTGGTCTATAGTTTCAATCGCATTGTTACAGAATTGGCATTTTGGGTCAGCTCCATTTTTTTTTTTAATATTGTTATTATCATTATTATTATTATAATTATTATTATTCAGGTCACTGCTTGGAATTGAACTCGGAATCTTGGGGTTAGTAGCCCACGCTCTTAACCACTACGCCATATTCCGAGTTCAATTCAAATGTAAATAATGTAAATAATGTACATAATTCTTCATCTCTTAAATATAGAACTGTAAAACTACAACAGATCATCATCATCATTTAGCATCCATATTCCATGCTAGCATGGGCTAGACAGTTTGACTGAAACTGGTAAGCAGAGAGCTGTGCCAGGCTCCAGTCTGTTTTGGCTTGATTTCTATGGATGAATGCTCTTCTTAATGTTAACCACTCCAGAGAATGTACTGGGTATTTTTTACATGTCACCAGTTTGAGTGCTTTTTATGTGTCACCAGCACAGGCCACTTGACATGTCTTCTCAAGCACAGCAAATCACCAAATGTCTCAGTCACTTGTCATTGCTTCTATGAGACTCAACATCTGAGAAACATATTTCACTACCTCATCCCATATCTTCCATGGGTTCCATCCACAGTCAGAGGTCAGCACTTCTTTACATCCATACGCATCACACGAAACAAAAATAAAACACATTCTTTCATCAGTGAAAGAAGTTACTGCCAATAAAGGAAGTCAGTCAGGGATCACTACATATAATGATTTTTTTTCTTCTCAAAACAAACTGTTGTCAAGAATTGTGTCTTATGGAAATAAATAAAATATGTATAATTTCCAGTCCCCAGGTAAATATTTGCAAATATTATTCTGGTTTATACTTACTAAATAATATGCATTGATAATGCACATACATACACTGTATTACTTTAAACACATACATACAAATACTCTTTACTCTTTTACTTGTTTCAGTCATTTGACTGCGGCCATGCTGAAGCACCGCCTTTAGTCGAGCAAATCGACCACGGGACTTATTCTTTGTAAGCCTAGTATTTATTCTATCGGTCTCTTTTGCCGAACTGCTAAGTGACGGGGACATAAACACACCAGCATTGGTTGTCAAGCAATGCTAGGGGGACAAGCACACACACACAAACACACACACATATACATACATATATATACGACGGGCTTCTTTCAGTTTCCATCTACCAAATCCACTCACAAGGCTTTGATCGGCCCGAGGCTATAGTAGAAGACACTTGGCCAAGGTGCCACGCAGTGGGACTGAACCCGGAACCATGTGGTTGGTAAGCAAGCTACTTACCATACAGCCACTCCTGCGCCTATATACATGTTTCATTTCAGTTTTTACTGCAATTTTGCTTCAAGGAAGTAAAGTAACTGACTGCCCTACACCTCTATCTATCTCACTTCCTCTTTATGTTTAGCTTACACAAAGGTGTGTGTGTGTGTGTGTGTGTGTGTGTGTGCACGTGCGTGCGTGCGTGCGTGCGTGCGTGTGTGTGTGTATGTGTGTGTGTGTGTGTGTGTGTGTGTGTGTGTGTGTGTGTGTGTGTGTGTGTAGCGTCATATAACAATGTTAGTGGCCATTCATTTAACTAAACTGCTTTGTATGTTTAATTGCATGGAAAGTGATAAAGATGACTATAGGGTTAATACTGGAATGGACTATAAATTCAGTGAGGGATTCTTTTGTTATATTAGTACTACTAGCCTTCTTCCTCCCTCTTTTCATCATTATTTTGTTATCATCATCATAGCCATCATCATCACAGCCATCATCATTATCACCACCATAATCACTATCAGGAACATGAACATCATCATGACTACTATTATCATGAAAGAGAATGACAGAAACAGTAGAGTTTCAATCCCACCATTGCCTTCCATCCTACTAGAGTTGCAACTAATCATACTCTGGATTTGTGGCCCTGTGCCTGTTAGGAGGCACAAGCACTTACAAACACACATGTACACACACAGTGTTAACTTCCATCTACCAAATTCAGTTTCAAGGCTTCAGCCAGCCCGAGTCTATAGCAGAAGATACTTGCCCAAGATGCCATGCAGTGGGACTGATTCTTATAATTATTATCAATATCATCATCACTATTGCTGAGAGCACAACTCCTTCAGTAATTCTTCTCTGTTAGAACTGCTCAACTTTATGGAAATGAATAAAATGTATATAATCTCCAGTTTTCAGGTAAATATTTGCAAACATTATTCTGGTTTATAATTGCTAAATTAGATTTGTTGCAGCTCAGAACAGATCTGGGCATAGTGTGAATCAATGTCTGGAGGTGTTCAGTCCTAGATTCTGGCACCAAATGCAGTTTAAAGACATACCCAGGACACTAAATAGTCATGGACAGCCCAACCCTGATGCAGATAAAGATGGTGCAGTTAGATTTGCCCAAAATAAAGTACCTCTTATTGTCAGTACATTCAATGCTAAAACACTAACCACTACTGCTAAGAAGGATGAACTTATATACAATGCACATATCTATAGCCTTGGAATTATTTTACCTGCAGAAACATTGAAACATACACTGTAAGCCTCTTATGCAGAATACATTTGAGGGATACACCCATATAACATCATCAGCATGGAGGACAAGCAGAATGCTGCCACTGGAGGATTAGGTGTCTTGCTTTTTCTTTAAAGCCTGCATCAGTATTGCAAAATGCACTGAGTGTATCATGATAGTTAACTTGTTGGAAAATCCAGTAACTATTATTTTCTGCTTTCACAATTCAGACTACAATTGCCCTAAAGTTAAGTAGTTCTAGCAGGAACTATTTTCCACAATCAACACAAAGCACATAATTTTCTTTTAACTGCAGTGGGTGGGCCTACATATTCACTTCTCTCTTAAAAAAAAATCCTTTAAAAATGACAAGCACATGAGGGACATCATAAAACAGCCTTGTTGCTACTAATACAAGGTTTCAGAACTCTACAAGTAGGATCTGGGTATGTCATCCCTGTGGCAGCTCTATTTGACTGAAGTACACTCTGAGTATACAACATTGTGACCACATAATTGTTTTATGCAAATATCAGTTAAGTTACTGCAAGAACAAAGTACTAGCAAGAGATCCTATGAAACAAGTAATCTGTGTGCAGCAGAAGCACTGGCATTTGACTAATCTTGAAATACACATACCTCTCAAAAACTTATTCACCAAAGAATATTCACCAAAAGTTTGATGTAGCATCTTGGAAGCAGATGTACCAAACTGCATGCAAAATTTTATGTAAGCACATTGCTTGAATTTATAAACTAGCATTAAATACCATGGTATTTTTCTAACATGATATGTGGTCTACAAATATAGAAATATTATAGTAATTGAACACAAGCACATAGTATGAAACCTATTTGTGATTGATTGGCTATATCAGCTGTATATGCATTTCTGTAGAACAATACAATCACAGCATGTTCAGTCTAGAAACTTTCTAATAACACCTGATACAGTATGAGGGGGTGCTGAAAAATTCCTGGCTTTGGGTAACAGAAAATACAGGAGGATCAGTTCATGTTTTATTCAACATATTTCCCTCTCAGATTCACATACTTATTGCAGCAGTCCTTCAATTTTTCTAAACCCTGTAAAGGAACTAAGAAGTTTGGGCCTTCAACCAATACCCTTAAAGCCAGGAGCTTTTCAGTACCCCCTCGTATTTGAGGTAGGGTGTGATATACAATATTTTGTAACAAACCTTTATAATCTGAATTCAAAATTTTTTAAAGTCAGTAATATATACTGGAAGTTGTTTTGGTCAAATACAAAATTCTACATAATTTGAGAGAGATATGGCTGTAATTTCTATCAGAGTAAACAAAGACATCAAGGTTCCTATTGTGGACACACATGTGTACTGTTGAGAGTAAATATGTATGTTTGTGTGTGTGATAGTAGAATATATGAAGATTTCTTACTTTGGAATACAACTACAGATATTATAATCCCAGGATCAATAAAAATAAGTTCTTGTCAAGTGCTGGGTCGATCTAATTGACTATACTCACCTTAAAAAATTTATAGCTTTGTGCCTGTGTTAAAAATCATATCATGTCTTTTTATATAATTGTCTATATGTTTTATGTAACTTCAACATAAAACATATAAAATCTCAATATTTTGTCAAGTCTTTGTTCTTTCTTTTGGTTTTATGTAACTTTGTTTTATTTATTCCCACATGTTTTGTAATACCTTTGCATACATTTTAGTGTATGTATGAACAGTCCTTGGTACCAATAATAATGAAAGAATTATTATTATTGCTGTTACCAATTCTTCTCTTGCAAAAAATTGATCTTGTACACACTCTTTTATAAGAATGGAATTCTATTTATAGGAATAGTATTTTTTTTTTTTAGCAACAAATATGGAATTATAATATTATACGGCAATGGGCGATAAAGTTTGTCTGTAAACTTTCCTCTTAAACATACACTGTGAAAGTGTTCAAAAGAACAATTTCAAGATATTTGTAGCAAACTCAAAAATCCTTTTTCTTATAATGGCTAACTACAAATTGTTTCTGGCCATGACAGTTATAATGTTTATAAAGGCAGCAATTAAACTTGAGATATACAGAATGTAAACTGCTATTAGTTCAGTCTAATGCATTCTACTCCTTCAGTTATTTTTACTTTTTATTTTGTGCTTATATATTTTATACTTATTTATTTTTGTTGACAGAAGTACGAAAGATTTCAAAGCTATTTGAAATAAAACTAATTCAGTTTGTATGTTTCTATCAATTCCATTAGAAATTCAGTTGTTTTCTTTGGCTGTAAATGTAGCATTGTCTGATAGGTTAGCAGGATTTCAAAAAGTCATGCATAAAATTCTAAAGTACACAATGTAAATTTTGTTCCTCCTTGTTACTTAGACACCTAAGCAGTTGTTACTAGTTTTAAGTTGTTTGCTTTTCTTTATCTACTACATGGTCTCTCATAATGTTCTGCAGCTTATCTTAGCTTTAAGGTTAAGGGATTGAGAAATGCCATCTATTCTGAATAGAATGATAGTCTATTCCATGTTTTATCCATGAAAGCATTTGAGTTCAATAGTACAAGTGAACAGAACACTTACATTTACAGAACTCCTGAGAGAGACGGCAGATAATGTTGAGGAAATAGAGATTTTGATTAATATTCAGTTCAAACATTAATTCTTCTTAAGATGACTGGTCAATCGAAACGTTAATTCTTCAGATGACTGGTCAATACATAAGTACAATTCAAGTACTAAATTTATTATAACCTCACCTAAAATTTGACAGTGCAACTACATATATATATTTTATGTCCATGTCTCATGGTTACCTGGTGTTATATTCCATTTTACAATAGTTGAATGAGTGGCTTGTTTAATTTGTTGAAGCAAATACATTCTCCCTAAAATTTAGTAATACAGTAGGAATGAAGCTTGTTTTTAATGAATTGTTCAGAGTTATGAACATTACTCGATAAAACAACATAATGCCTAAAGCAAAAATTTGGTCTTAAAACCATGTGTCAGTAAACCAGCAATTTAATCCCATGGACATCATATCTAATTTTATATATTAATTTCAGGCGTGAATTAACCTTGGCATTTAGGGTGCATTCAATCCTTTCTGATTAGATATAGAGCATACATAATGTCACAATTCTATAAACATAACATTTTCTCTGTCAAATTCTCAAAAATGTCTTATTTATATTTTATTGTTAAATAGCATTTACATGAATTTTCTTGAGAAATATTTTTATGATTCACTTGTGCAATATATGATATACTCGATGTTAGGCATGATGACTGTTAAACTTTTATTTTCATGATGTGGTCCAATTTATGACTAACATCATATAAAACATGCTGTAAGGAAAAGGTTAACAAAGCCTTGTTTAACTTATTCTTATTAATATTAATAATATTGTCTATGGTCATAAAATATAATTTATAGTAATATTGATTTCTCCCTGAAGAAAATATAATCTCTAATACTATTGATTTTTTTACTATTCAAGCCAGGATAAGTAATCGGTTAGTATAGGCTAAGTATATGGCTTGTGTTTTGGTTAGTAAACCTATTAGGAGTCCTAAAAGATATTTGTGTTGCAATTTAAAGGAAAACTAAACTGAAATAGTTTCCCATTGCTTTTCCCAATCCGCAAGAGGGCTTCAACTCAGCTCTACCATCTAATGAAAGGCTAACAGTTTCCCAGCAGTGGAATTTATAATTCCGCAGTTTGTGCTCTGAGTAAGGTGAAACATAGCCATTAAGTGTTATCTATTTTGTAGTACACAATGTAGCATAAATGTCAATATAAATTGCTAGTCTCTAATTTTGTTATTTGAGACTATTAACTGCCTGTACTTATTGGTTCTTATTTTATAAGTTTCAGAGATGAGAGAATCAAAGTGGATTTAAATTAGGAATGTTAAGAGCCAAGATGAGACAAGGTAATATCTTTGGTCTATTACTCTCCCATTTGTGCCTGTCCACTATAGTCACATTAACTTATTCTTTCTAACTTTGCAAACTTTATTTCATAAATGTTATTCACATGCAATCAAAGTTTGCATGCACATTGCAGATAACAGCTAAAATTTTCATCCCAAGTGATCAATTTTCCAGTTTGACATTGGGGGTAACAAATAAATCTAAGTCATTAAATATTTAGATATTCACTTTCTAGTATTATCCTTAGTTTATGAATCATAAATCACCTGTATGTTAAAGAAGACACAGTGATATATAACTGACATTACATAAGGACATAAAAAGAATGACCAACATGATAAATCTGTGTGCAGTTATTATTTTATATTTGTTTTTATTTTTATATATTTAATTATACATCACTTTCTTAAGATTTCACCTTTTCTAAAATAGAAACTTTGAAACATACCAAGATTGTATTAAATTTACATTTTCTCTAGCATCATTGCTCATGGGAACAAATCTGCATGAATAGCTGTTTGCTTTAGTCTTACATTCCCCTTCTTTAGCTTCTAAGCTTCTACTCTTCATCACTTTGTCTTCGCTGCTGCCAAATGCAATAACAATTTCGGACTCCAAAGACCAATAGTAGTTCTAGGATAGCTCTTAAATTTGACAAACAATACTCATTCTGCACAACATTCCTCATTTCAAACAAATGGCAGAATGAAAGATTTTCAAAATCTCAAGGAGATACCACAATCTTATATATTGGTGTCATATCTAAATAGGCTGTGATACTATTGTCATCAACACAAACTATATATATTTGTTACACTCTGTGGTTGTCAGAGCATATACTGTAATTTATAATGACATTATTTTATGACATGATAGGCATTTTTGCTTTATCATAAATTTTAGCATTTTGTTTCACATACCTTGAATGATTTACTTAGGACTCACAAGTATGTAAAAACACATTCAAGAAAAAACTGCATATGAGACAAGCACAAGCAGAAAAGATCAAACTTCGTTCTCCATCTGTGATTTCAGTCAAGAATTCAGCTGCTATCTGAAACAAATTCAATGCATCTACTTCTCTACATCTCCAGATCCTAACTGGATAGTGTCCATCATAACTTGAACTGAAATGCTATGATCATGTCTAATCATTCATCTTCAATCCTTCACTACAGAATTCTTACTAATTTCCATTTTCCCCTTCACACATTCAACACCAACCATTTCAATTAAATGCTAGCAACAATGTCACCTATTTATCCCTCCAGTCTAAGAATGGTACACAGAAAGTGGAATAGATCCCTGTCACACAAACATGCATACACACAAACTCCACAAGGCACACACACATGTGTGTGTGTGTGTGTGTGTGTGTATACACATACACACACATACACACATATATCTATCAATGCCTTATTGAGCTTCTACTTTCTGTTAAGCTTTTATCTTATTAGGTGATCACTATTTCTGAGATGAAATTTATAATGAATTTAATGTTTATCTATGCTTTGGCATTTCCTTCAATTATACACTTTAACTTTAGAGAATAAACAAATATTTTTTATGTATGGACAAATAAATATAATACATAAAATTCAAACAAAGAACTAGAAGAAACATTTAAAATTGTGACATAAAAAGTTTCTAATATAAACAGTAAAATGACAATTAAAATGTTGTAGATTAATATTTCATGAATAATAAAATTTACAGAGTAATACAAGTGATTAAAATTGTCAGAACTGCTAGTAATGATGGTCTGAAGATACAATAGATTGAAGTTCAATATGGACAAACAAACAACAACTGATTTGATTGGCCCTTGGGGCAAAGAATGATATTCATACATGCAAATATGCACTCACCATGCACTCACAAATACATACACATACTTATATGCATGCATGTATAAATATATACATTTGTGCACACACACACATGCACACATATACTTGCAGTTGTTCATCAAATTTAGTGATCACCATTGATTTTCAACTGTGGATATTTTGATAGATGTGCCTCATAATCCATGTTGTGCAACTTCTACTAAAGAGAGGATATGTGAATGTTATGTTTGGAAGCATGCCTCTTTTCTCAGTTCGCCTTGTAGTGTTAAGTGTAGCTCTTCATATCTTTAATACCCCTCCATTTGTAAGAATGCCAATGTCAAAGAGAGTGCTTGGTTATTATGACATTTACTCTTGAAAAGTCTTTGAACCATTATTGTAATCTCGCGGCCAGACGATAAGCATGATGAAGCTGACTACAGAGGAGACTGCAGGGAAGATGCAAGTCAGATAAGTGCCACATGTTTAAATCCTCATGGCTGATTCCTGGATAGCATGGTGTTGGTTCAATGAAGGCATTCTGCTTACATAGTCCTATTTTACCAGGCAACAGAAGGTTCTAGCTATATGTCCCTCATGTCTTGTTCACATAAAGGAGAGTGGAAATACAGACTATCAGATAGATGAAAACTTTGGTATAGAGGTTGAGATACTTATTAAGAATGAGCATCTTCCTGAAGCTTCCATGGTTACAATGATTTGTCTGAGAGACTTTAGAATCTCCTCATCTTGTATGCACTCACTGGATATCTAAGTAGGATGGTATGGTTAGTTATTGCTGTCATTCTAACAAAGGGAGTGTAGAGTGCCACTGGCAGTTGGCTTCAGTTTTCAAGATGTAAACTATCAGGTTCACTTTTTTTATAAGCAGTACCAACTGCCAAGATGGTGGCTTCTAGGGCTTTTAGAGAGCAGACCATCAGAGGACTGTCACCTGCATACTGCAGCTCAATGGAAAGTTCAAATCTGAACTTAATGATGGCATGCAACCTTTGCTTGCTGAAGAGATTTATATTGAATCAGAAGTTTATAGTGATTCCCACTTGCTTTTTGATCCTTCTGCATAACATTGTTACCACACAAGTATGGAATATAAATAGTACAGAAGCTTGTCCAACCACTTTTCATAAACTGTAGGAGTCAGATTTCAATTTCTCAATAAAAATACAGGTCATCATCTGTACATTGAATTGACATAAAAGATTCACAAATTTGGATGAACAAACAAATTTTCTGAGAAAATATCCTTTACATTTTCTGAGAAAATATCCTTCACATTTTCTGAGAAAATATCACTTACATTCCCTAAGGCAATGAACAGGTTTCAGTGCTATACACTAGTTTTTTTTTTCTGAAGAGAAAAATGATGATCTTGACTGATATAAAAGTTATAGTCTTGCAAGATCATATAAAAATTATAGTCTTGTAGTGTAGATTATATAAAAATTATAGTGTTGCAGTGTAGGCTATATATACAGTGCCTCAGACTTTGTAGTTCCATTTTTCTGTAATGTAGTGATTGAAGTACTGTTGTACAGAGCTTACTACCGTTCATCAATATCTCTGCTGCACTATCATCCAGCTCAGAAGATTTCCTATTTTAGAATTTTTACAGCAGCCCTAACTTCACCCAAAACAAATGATTCATTGATGTAAAAAGATGATAAGCATCTATAAATTTCTCTTTCATTGCCAGATGCTCAGATGTAGACTGGTTTAGGAGTTCATTGAAGTGTTCTGTCCAGTTGCTGACTGATCTTTGTGTAGAGTTGTACCTTCTTACAATTTGGTTGATGTCAAAGAACAATTCCTAGGTCATAAGGAGTTTTTAATGCCGCATAGTAATTATGTACGCCATGCTTGTTTGCATGCTTCTGAACATTATATTTTGCAATTCTCCATTTATTTTTCAGGGCACCAACAGAGGTGCTTCACTCAGAAGCCTCTGCATTTATTTGTGGTGAAACAACAATATTAAATAGCAAGTAGAAACAGACTGGACTGTAGGTGAAAAAAAGCTCTAGACTGCCACACAAAACACTACCAAATTAACAAATACTTAATTGATTGTGCATCGTAGTACACAACTTGATAGAGATGTTCCATACGGGCTCACTGTAACCACATGATAATAGCTTAGCATAAGAATGGTTATACACTCTGCAAGCTCCTAACAAGACAACTGAATATAAATTTGGTTAAAAGATTTTCTGGACGTGTAATTAATTATATAAATAGAAATCCTTTTAGTCAATTTGAGATATGCAGCAAAGATCAATGACCAGGTTACAGGAGTGACCAATCAGTGCAACTATTTAATTATCTTTAAAGATGGCATTTCCTAAACAGAACAGTGTAAATGTTTATCTGTATGAGTATGAATGTGTGTATATTTATAAACGCACACATGCAAACACACACATGCAAACACACACATGCAAACACACACATATGCAACAGGCTTCCTACAATTTCTATCAACTGAATTCATTCACAGAGGACTGGCTGGCCCAGGGTTATAGCAGAAGACACTTACATAAGGTTTCACACAATAAGACTGAACCTAAAGCTATGAAATTGCAAAGTACACTCCCTAACTACATGTCTGTACCTATATATAATATATATGCACACAATATATAAATCCATCCACCAATCTTCTCAGTCAGATGGATGGATGGATGGATGGAGGGATGGATGGAGGGATGGGGAGGGGTCCTCAATAGAGTCCTTTCAGAAGCAATTGTCATTAGATTTTCCCAAATATAACCAACTGAGACTATGAATATTATCAAACCATTTCATTCTTGGTCTACCTCTAAGTCTTCAGCCAGTTGGCTTGACTTGAAGAGTCTGTCTTGCAATTGTTTCCCATGACATTCTAATCACATGTTTATAGCACCAAAGTTATGACTTTTCAATGCAGAGAAGTATTGGGTCGACCTGGGGAAACTCAGCCCTCTTCTATCCATCCATCCATCTAAGAAGATGGATGGATGGATTTATATATTGTGTGTATATATATTATATATAGGTACAGAAATGACTATGTAGTTAGGGAGTGTGCTTTGAAATTGCATA
>NC_142945.1:32285368-32290368 GCF_046866305.1 Octopus bimaculoides | reverse complement strand
TATCTGGTGATTGGCTTGGCCATGGAAGTTTTTTTAATGCCATTTTCATCCAACAAATCTTGGGTCATTTTAGCTGTATGACAAGGAACCTCATCTTCCATAGATAAAGAGTCTTCTTTAATCATTTCATCACTGGAGAAGATTAGAAGGCATACTTTCTACAGTATGGACACATGTCTGAGTTTATGTTTCCATCACACTCCACCAGCTCTGATCAACCATTGCTCCAAATTGCTCCCCAGACCATCACAGAATAGTTGCCATGTTTCGTTGTTTGCTGCAATCTTTTCACATCAAATTCTTGATCACAGAGTCTCCAGACCCATACTCGACCACTGTTAGGAAATACAGCAAATCTGGACTCATCAGAGAATATGACAGCGTCCCAAAATTCTAGTGGCCTCTCCACCATCTCACTGACCTAATCTTTTCTCCGCTTGATGTTGACTGGTCGAAGAAGTGGTCTCCTTCTTGCTGCTCTGCCATAGTAACTAATTTTGTGGAGATACCTGACTGCTGTTCTGGGACTGACATCAAATTGTTCTGCTATGTCAGAGGCCTTGCGATGAGGATTATCTATTCTCTTAGCAAAGAAAAGGGTCCTGTCAGAGGGCCCTGGTTGATCTAGGCATGGTGATATGGACTCCTTCCCCTCTCAGTAGAATTTCACAATCACTCTATTAACTGTAGAAAGTAGGATCCCTAGATTTTCTGCAATTTTACACTATGTCCACCTTCAAAATGACCCACAATATGGCCTCTTTCAAATACAGACAGTTTTGAGGCTTCTTTTGTACATGGCATGATTAAACAGTCACATATAGAACCTGAAACATAACAATGTCAACTAACAAAAAATATAAACCATTACAAGTTAGAATAAACATAAAACGATGTTTTACAGGATGTCTATATATATATATATATATATATATATATATATATATATATATATATATATATATATATATATATATATATATAGTTTGTGTAAAACCACAGATTTTGTATTTCAAAATAAACACTCGTTCATTTTGTAAAATCTGCTAAAAAGTTGCAGAATGCTAATGAAATTCTTAGCTATAAAAGTGACATTAGGATCTAGTTTTTTTTCATTCGCAAAATATTCATTTTTTAAAAGACAGTAAAAAATCTGAAAATCGGCTATAATAATGTAGCCTTCAGTCACATTGCTTTGAAGGTATGATGTGGAGAGAAAAAAAATTGGAGAAAAATGCTACAGAGGTTTAAAAATTGAAAAAACTGTATATTTTTTAGCCAATAGCAAGACAGAAATTTTCTGCATCTAGCAGAGCGGTGTCAACTTTAAGGTTGTATCCTGTGAAATTTAGAATTTAGTGTCCGACCTGTTCACTGTAGATTTCTAAATAAACAGAAGTACCTAATAAAATCAACATGTATCATCTTACTGTTTCTTTTGTCTGTTCATTGATTGTATGGTTTTATTATTTTTTTAAATTTGTTATATTGATATATTTCTCTGCATGTATTTACTTTATGTGCATTTCAGTATTATGTATACTGTCATATATTTGTGTACATCATTAATAAATAAGCGCATGTGGATGTATTTATTCCTATATAAGCTTATATGTACATTTATGCATTCATGTGTGTCTGTGTGTGAAGGGGGCATCTGTCTTCAAAACTCTAAAGTTAAGTAATGTTTTCATGCTTGGATTTGTGAGCTATAATAAGAATAACACTGGTCAATAGAGAATTTGTCTCAAGGAAAAGAATATCTGTATCTTATATGTTTTTGCATGCAGAATTCAAAAATAATGTCAAATAGTCTGTATCACCTGCAGTTTCTCTGTTCCACGATATCCCCCTCAGTTCCTATTATGTGGGTTAAATTTCAGTTAAGCTGTTGAAATGTGAAGCTAACGGTTTAAGAAATACTCCTAATTTAAATTTTTATAAACAGAATTAACCCAGTGAAATCATAAATCCAGCTATCTGAGTTAATGAGTCCCCAAAATATATGAAATAAAACATATGTAAAAATACTAACACAAAGAAAAATACTAACACACAGAAGCACTGAAAAATATGTAATATACTAACACACAGAAAAATTAAAACAAAACATGCGGGTGAAAAGAATCTCATGGTGTGAAGAATTAAGTGTGAAAAATCAACATAGAGAACAGCGGCACAGACAACAGTGAACCACAACACAGCATGTGATTGTTATGGTAACAAGCTGCTAATACCACGCTGTCTGTTGATTGGCTAAAATTACCCAAATTTAATTCCAAATAACATCAGATTCTCTAATTCATGAGATAAAGTAATTGGTTGACCATAATCAAAATTCAGAGTTGCATCTATATACCAAAATTGAAAGCAATCTGAGCAAAATTAAGGGGAGCTCATTTTGTGAATGAGGAAGACTTGATCCTGGCATTATAAAATAGAATTATACCTTTGAATAAATAATGTTTGCATATTTCTTTCTTTTCATTCTTATTGTAAGTGAGAATGTTAAATGTTTATCAAATAAGTGAACTAACAATTTTAAGTATTGATTCCAATATTTTGTTTTTAGTTTTGTTATAAAATACAAATATGCATCTATTTTTACATTGTTTACATATGATGATAATTGATACAGTTTATGATAGACTTACAGTTTGTATGCAGTATGTATTGGAATAATCTAAGAAAAAAATTATATGAAATTTGTTTTTGGATATGGATGAACTGGCTGACATTTAAGTGAAAGGGTAAATAAATGGATAATTTTTCTAAAATAAATTTTTTTAAATGGAATGAGGAAAATAGGAAAACAAATTTAATAAAGTGTAAATTTTAAAAAGAGAGAAAGAAGTAATAATTATTATAAGAATTATGAGTACTTGAGGAATGGATATAGTTGATTGAATTCTAGCTAAGGTTAGTATTAGTTTAATAAACCATGGCGGATGAACAACATTGTGAATTTTAGCAGGATTTATGCTCAGAAAATGAAGATCATAACTATATTGTAAGCCATTTAGCATAGTGTTTTACTGTCTCTTTACATAAACTATATATCATCAGCATAAATCTTGATAATAATATTCATAATAGTAATGATTTCTTCAACTCAATTTGCTTAAATGCATAAGGAAACATTTAACACCACCCAGATCGATCTAGGCTATAATTTTTTCCAAGATATTGAATTAACCTGTGAGGATTTTAGTGATTGTTTCAACATATCCTCATACCTATGGAAGGGTCTTTACTATGGATTCCCTCTACTTGTTGGCTATACAAAAAAGTTTTGGAATGGGGTTATCTTGCATTTGAAGAACATGACTATGTCATAAATAATAATGATAATTATGATGATGATGATGATAACAATAATAATATTAATGGTTGCAAATTTTGGCACAAGGCCAGCAGTTGACCTCAGTGTTCAACTGGTACTTATTTTATCGACTCTCAAAGGATGAAAGCATTGATCAGAATATCCACATTCCTTATATAACTTCCAATATATTTCCTCTCTGTATTGCTGACAAGTGTAGATTCCAAAATATCTGTGTGGCACTCTTGGGTTATAGTGGGTAAGTAAGAACTCATATCCTCTGGATCAGTTTATATGATGTTTGTACTAATATTCTATCTTTTTTCTGTGGTTTATAATATAATCTCTTTATTTTCTATCTCAAAGTACTTCATCTGATATTGTGTGTTGTATAAGAAACTTATTAGAGCATTTTTATTTTTGTAAAGGCTTCAATGAAGCTATAGGGTCTTACTCAGGCACTCAACTATAAGTCCACTGTATCTTATGGCAATCTTTGTTTTAAATATTCCACTTATCCCCACTCTAGTATCCTAAATGTTGGTATTAGTACTGGTATTGTGAATGCATTAGATGTGGTTCTATTGAATACAAACAGTTGTGACTGCCATACCTCCCAAAATGTGCTGAAGTATTTGTATTTCTCTAGCTCTCTTTGCAGCACTAACATAAGTAATATTCTTTGCTTGGTCAATAATCTTTCTTCATTTGTCTAACCAAACTACATTCCTGTGTCCCAAGAGAATTTTGTGACCAGTTTTAACTATCTGATGGTGTCATGAGTATTATTCAAGTTAAGCTTAAGGTCATCAACAAAAATAGGTGTGGGTGATATTAATTTTTCTTTCATCCACAGATCGTACCAACATGGCTGGCAAAGAATTCACAGCTAAGATAAAAAGCATTACAGATGGATAGACTGTCACTCTGAAATATTTCTGTTCATAGCCTAATTCTGTTAATGGCTATAACAGTAGCTTTAGTTCTTATTAGCTCTCTGGACTATGTTGTTGTCAGTTTCTTAATGACAAGCCATGTAGGTAACAGGTTTCTGTGATGCTGTTTTGCATCCTTAAAGAAAAGCTTTGTTGATGAGGAATTGTTTGGCAGGGTTCCAAACTCCTTTCTTTCTTCCTGCCTGCTCATTGGTCACCACATTGTGTTTTTCACAGTGGCTCTAAGGAATACATTCAAGCAACTTGTGTATAATCTATACACCACATTTAAGCATTCTATGAACCTGTAGTTTTTGGCCATAAGTGTCTCCTAGTTTTTAGCATCTAGTGTTGTATATGCAACTGCCAGCCAGTCTGATACATTAACCTCAGAGTTCATTGTTCTTTTGAATGGGTTAATAAGGGCTGCTCTATAGAATGTGAGCGTTCTGTATCAATGCTTATCAGATCTCTCCAAGGTGATGTTTCATTCAGTAGTTTTGCGACAACTGCCAGAAGGGTTTCCCTGCTGATATTATAAATTTTGGGAGAAATGTTTGGGCAGTATTCTAAGCTACTGATACATATACATATACCAGCACATGTGCAAGCAGCTTAGTAGATACAAAAGGTCATAATTCAAGTCCAGGTGAGGATCATGCACATGTAATGCTAAGATATCAAACCAATATCAAACTAATTAAAATGTAGAGTAGATCAAAAAATATATTTTAAAGATATAG
>NC_142945.1:32230368-32280368 GCF_046866305.1 Octopus bimaculoides | reverse complement strand
AGGCACTTTAAGCATGTGTCTTCAAGTATGGCTTGGGCCAGTTAAAGCCTTGTCAGTTGAATGGGTAGATGGAAACTACAAGGAGATGGGCAGACAAATGTGCAATTTCAATCTTTTATGAAAATATGTCCAGTTTCTGGTTTTTATATTCAAAGAACTTGAGATAATATTTCCTTAATTAGAGACAAGTAATATTTGGCAAAAGGAGTGTCCCGCCTTAGAAAATCGACCCAAATGAATTTCACCAAGCCCCTGAAAGTACGGATATGTGGATGTTAAATTGATGGTACATACATGCACACACACACACACACACATACACACACACACACACACACACACACGCACACAAGTATGGCAGTGCTTGAGCATGGCCACAGTCAAATGACTGAAACAAGTAACGGAATCAAAGGATTAAAGAATATATACAAAATTATTATTAACATCCACTTTTCCATGTCTGCATGGGTCAGATGGAATTTGTTGAAGCAGATTTTCCGCAGCCAGATGTCCTTCCTGTCACCAGCCCACATTTGCTGCCATGTTTTCATGAAGATTGGAGATGAAAGGCACTGTTTTCATAATGGTAACACTCATTTACAACTATCACATGATGTCAAGGCAAGAAGAGGTAAACAGCCCCTCACCCTTATATATATATTTGTTGGTGTTAGGAAAGGCACCCAATCATAAAACCCTGGCAAAACAGACACAGAAATCTGGCGCAGGCTCCTGCCTGGCTAGCTCCTGTCAAACCATCCAACACATGCCAGCATGGAAGGCAGACGTTAAACAATGATGATGATGATGATATATATATATATATATATATATATATATATATATAAAAGATAATAAGAGTGAAAAAACTACAGAAGGCTTGTGTTACTTGGTTAAAGTATATATTTAAATTATGTCAGAAAAATGTTAGAAAAATGTTAGAAAATCTTTTTGGTATATAAACATTGTATTTTGAGAAATAACAGGTTTCGTGTTGTCTTTTCAAATTTCTCTACTTCATTGTGTCATGTTCATTCCAGTCTGAGAAAGAGGAGTTCTAGATAGGGGGAGGTAATTAGGGATTTCTTCCGGTATAGGGGAGATAATCGAAATTTAGGAGGTGGTAGAATTTGATTAATTTACCATGGTTTTGTTCTATATTTTTTTCCCCTTTTTTTCTCAGTGGGGTGATGAATTTCCTTATTTAAATGTGTTAGCAATGGTTAAGTTTGGGTTTGTATTTTTGAATGAAAAAGGTTTCCTTATTTAATCTAATCTGTGTTGGTGTTTTAATGGCATATTGATAAAAAGGAAAGATTATAAATTGTGGTAGCATTTGTTTTGTGCATTTCTCAATATGATCACTAAAAGGTATCATTCGGTATTCTGGGTGTGCAATCTGCTGGCGGTGCAGAGTGCATCTACGTCTGAGCGATAATCCTGTGGACCCTATGTAGTTCTCGTGGCAGCCCGAACATCTTATTACATAAATAAGATTTTCTGAGGCACAAGTAAAGTTAGATTTAACTTTGAATTTGTGTCCCTCTTTGAAGAGGAATTCTGAACCTTCTAGAATGTTTGGGCATGTTGCACAATTTGGTCGACCACATTTGTTTACTTTCGCATCTGTTGTTTCGGAAAGTAATTTTGCCTTTGTGAGGATCTTTTTCAGTGATTTTGGTTGTTTGTGGCTATTGATGATTTTGTGTGTGTGTAAAATTTCCTTCAATTTGGGGTCCTTATGTAGCATTGGTATGTTTTGGGTGATGATGGTGAAGGCTTCTTTGTTTCTGGGGTTGTATGTGGATATGTACGGCAGTATTTTCGGGGAATGTGTGTTGCTGTGTTTAACTTTACTTAAGTGTTCTATGTTAATTTGTGATGCATGTCTGATTCCATCCTCTATGAGTTGAACTGGGTAGTGTCTGTCAATTAGTGTGTTTTTGAGTTCTTGTAGTCTGTAGTCTCTAGTATTTTCTTCTGACACTATTGTGCATATCCTTCTTGCAAGGTTGAAGGGGATGTTTGTCTTGGTGTGTCTTGGGTGGCATGAATCAAATAGTAGATATTGTTTGGCATCTGTGGTTTTGTAAAATATGTCCGTTTCTATTTTTAGGTTTACTTTTTTAATTAGTATATCCAAGAATGGGAGCTCCTTTTGGTTGAACTCCATTGTGAACTGTATGTTTGGGTTGACACTGTTCAATAGACTTTTGAATTTCAAGAGTTCATCTGTGTTTTCATTCCAGAGTATGAAACAGTCATCCAGGAACCTTTTCCAATTTTCTTTTATGTATTGGGAAAGGGTGTTTCCAAAGGTGGATAAAGATTCCTGGTATATTATTATTTCCAAGTAACCCATTGTTAGGTTCGCAATGACTGGAGCTGCCCTAGTGCCCATAGCAATTCCGGATTTTTGTCGGTAGAAAGTATTGTCAAACATGAAGTGGTTGTTTCGTAAGATGAATTCAACCGATTTAGTAATGAATTCTTTACTGATCCTGTTTGGGATTTCTTTCGGGAATTGATCCAGCCAGAATTGAATTGCCTCAAGTCCATAATTATGAGGTATACTAGTGTATAAATTAATCACGTCAAATGAGACCATGATTGTTTCTTCCTTGACTTCCTTTGGGAGGTGATTTAGCATATCCAAGTCATCTCTGATATAGCTATTTATGTCTTTAAGGAAGGGTTTTAGGAGCATGTCCATAAATAGACTTAGTCTGTGTGTTTCACAGGCTGGGCCAGCTATGATGGGTCGCAGTTTTAGATCCCCCGGTTTTGGTGTATGTATGTATGTCTTTGGTGATTTTTTGATGGTTTCATTTATGATCTGGCTTTTGTGTATTTTTGGTAGACCATAGAAAAGGCTGGGCTTGCATTTGAAGTTTGTTAGAAAATCAATCTCCTTGGTTGTCAGTTCATTTCCATGTGTTTTAATTAGTGAGGACAGGGTTTTCATTATTTTTTGTGGGGTGTAGTTTGTGACTTTTTCATAGTGTTGGTTGTCATCCAGCATGGAGATTATTAGGTTTTTATAGTATAATGTGTCCATTATCACAACTGCACTTCCTTTATCTGCTTCCTTAATCGTAATATCTTCATCATTTTGGAGTTCTATTAGTTCCTTCCATTGTGTAGTGTTAAAGTTTGAGTTTACTCTCTGTTTATGCATGGTGTGGTAAGGGAAGTTCTCGATGTGGTTGCAGAATGCATCTAGATTTTTATTTCTACCTTTGTGTGGGATGTGCTCACTTTTGTTTTTGACTAGTGAGTCATCTTCAGTGTTGTGATTGGTAAATGCTTCTGTGAGTCTTAATTTTCTACAGAATTCTATTATACTGTCCTTCACTTCATTTTGGTTGGCTCTGCGTGGAGTTGGGGTGAATTTTAGCCCTTTTGAGAGGATGTCTATTTTTATGCTTGAGAGAGGTTTGGTTGAGAGATTGATTATCTTCGGTTTTTTCTGATTACTAGATTCCAGCCTGTGTCCTGGTGTCTCTGACCTGGGGCTAAAAAATGTTGTTTGTAATTTTGTTTGTATGAGCTGTCTGTTAGGTTATATGGGATTGGTTCGGGGGAATGGTAGTATTGTTGCCTTAGATTGTTATATGTGTGTGGGTGTCTATGGGTGTTTTGGTTAGTGATGTGTGTAACTCTAGTATGTGGGATGTTTCTTGATCTGATGTTATTTTGTGTTGTTCTTGAGTTCGGTGGGGGCCAGTAATTTTGGGTCATAGGGTAGTAGTGACTAGCATGTGGTGTGTTTCTTATCCTAGTGTTGTTTTGGGTTGTTATGGGGTGGTTATGCCTGGTATTGGGACGTTGTTGGTGTGTTCTGTTCCTGGTGTATGCGTGATCTTTAGGTTTGGTGCAATCTATTTCATAAATGCGTTGTCTGTAAGCTTGTTCCCTGTTTAGTTTTGGGTGGTTCAAAAGTGGTGGTTGTAAATGATTTCTATTTATGGTGTATGGAGGGTAATGAGGAGGGTTGTTGTTGGTTAAGTGGTTGAAATTGGTGGTGGTTTGTGCGTTGTTCAGTTTTTGTTTATTATTTATAGTTCTTTTCTTTAGGAAAGGATTATCTGTGCTGAATTCTTGTTTAAAATTTGATTCAAATCTTTGGAAGAAATCATTGCTTTTTTCCCAGCGTAGGAGAGAGTTTCTTTCTTCCTTTTCACAGATTTCTTTCCAAAAATTTATGGTATTTTCGAGGGGTTGTCCCTCGGTTTGTTTGTTTATTTCCCTGTGCATCTCTTCGTCGATGTTTTTATATTTTTCTTCATTAGTGGAGGCCCTAAGTCTTAGTAGTTCAATCTCTGATTTTAGATGGAATAGTGCTAATTTTTCCCTGATGGTTCTCTGTCCGTCAGGTTCATTTGGTATTGTTTTGATCTGGAATTTGTGTGGGAGAATAATTGGTGTTGAGTTCAACCATCCCTCGTAAATATCTGCTTTGTTGGAATTTTTTATCATATTCCAGTAAGCGAGTTTTCTATTATGGAGGCTTGTATTCCAAATATTCTCTTTTTTTTTTTTTGTTAAATTGACTTGTGTAAGTATGGCGTCCTGATGTGTTTCATTTGGTGTGCGTTGGCTGTTGTTCGGTTTGTTTGTGAATACCGACTTTAGTGTAGTACACAGAGTGTTTAAATCTTTACTAATTTGTTCTTGTTTTATAATGAATTCGTCGATAGTATCGTGTAGAGGAGGTTGTTGTTCATTGTTAGGTTTGTTAATGTATATTGATTTGAGGGTTGTGCATAAAAGTTGTAAATCATTACTAACCTGATCAGTGTAGTGAGTAGTGACTTCACTGTTTCTCCTTTCTTGGGCGAGAAGATTTGAGTCCTCGATTTTGTTAAATCTAAGTTAAATCTAACTTTACTTGTGCCTCAGAAAATCTTATTTATGTAATAAGATGTTCGGGCTGCCACGAGAACTACATAGGGTCCACAGGATTATCGCTCAGACGTAGATGCACTCTGCACCGCCAGCAGATTGCACACCCAGAATACCGAATGATACCTTTTAGTGATCATATTGAGAAATGCACAAAACAAATGCTACCACAATTTATAATCTTTCCTTTTTATCAATGTGCCATTAAAACACCAACACAGATTAGATTAAATAAGGAAACCTTTTTCATTCAAAAATACAGACCCAAACTTAACCATTGCTAACACATTTAAATAAGGAAATTCATCACCCCACTGAGAAAAAAAGGGGAAAAAATATAGAACAAAACCATGGTAAATTAATCAAATTCTACCACCTCCTAGATTTCGATTATCTCCCCTATACCGGAAGAAATCCCTAATTACCTCCCCCTATCTAGAACTCCTCTTTCTCAGACTGGAACGAACATGACACAATGAAGTAGAGAAATTTGAAAAGACAACACGAAACCTGTTATTTCTCAAAATACAATGTTTATATACCAAAAAGATTTTCTAACATTTTTCTAACATTTTTCTGACATAATTTAAATATATACTTTAACCAAGTAACACAAGCCTTCTGTAGTTTTTTCACTCTTATTATCTTTTATACATCCAACCACGTACTTTCACATACCAACTTTCTCAGATATATATATATATATATATATATAGTTTTAGGGAAAATAACCAATTTTCAAGAACTCATCGATGAAAATCCACTATCACATATAGAAAAATTAATAATTAAAAGAACAATAAATGAGTATAATATAAAGTAAAGTAAATATCATAAGATAAATATAATAAAAAGATTACACGTGTTTCATAACCAATTTTCAAATAGAAAAGAAATTTAAATCGATTAAAATCAATTGAAATTATCGAAAATAAGTTCTATTCAAAAATATAGCTACTCGTCAGATCGTAAGTAGAACAATAATTAGATATATATCTCAACCAACAATAAGTACCAAATGAATTAATATGAAATACTTATTATATAAAAATAGAAAAATTATTTTAAAAATATCATAATATCAAAATAATAACCATTCAATAATCATCCCTTCATCCATAATAACAACATGTATATTATATACAAAAAACATCTTACCTAAATTATCATTGTTTTAAATTATCATTGTTTTAAATACAAGTTGAACGAAGTTTAAGTTTAAAATAATAATGAAGATAAAATTAGTACATATTTAACCGGTGTAATAGTTAAAGCTATACTATTTAAAGCTAAAGACGTTTATTTAATTATGATTAAAGATCAATTGAATAATAGAAAAATACAAGATTATTTATTTCTACAAACGTAATAATAAAAAATATGAATGAAAAAATTATGAATGGAAAAAATTATGAATGAAAAACTTAGGAAAGAAAAAATTATTAAGAATAAAAGGTTAAACTTTATATATATATACAAAGTTTTGATTTTAAAAAAACTTTAACGATATTATAAACTATAAAGATTAATAATTAATCAAATAATATTAATCAAAAATAATCGAAAATATATCAACACTATTCCAATCGAAGTTCTAATATTATGTTGAAATGAAACTATAACTTCTAAATAATATAGTGTTAAATAAGTTATCTATTAAAATAATCTATAAAGAACCAAATGAATAGTATAAAAACAAGAATACATATTATTTTCAAATAGTAGAAAATCTTTAGCAAAGTGAAAACAGTACTTATCCAAATTTTTCCGTAATTCAAACTGAAAAACTAAGACGTTATCTAATAGCTATAGCGTTTTAAGCAAGAGTTCGCGCGAAAATACTACGTTAAAAAAGAACGTTAAAATAGAACTTATTTTCGATAATTTCAATTGATTTTAATCGATTTAAATTTGACCCCATTACTTATTTGTTAAAGCCAAGTCCTTATTCTATTGATCACTTTGTCAAACCACTAAGTTACATGATATAAACAATCAAACATTAGTTTGATTGTTTAAGCAGTGGTGAAGGACAAACACAGAAAGACACACACATACATATATATACACACAATGGTCTTCTTTCAGTTTGTATTTATTACCAAATCCATTCACAAGGCTTTTATCAGCCCAGGGCTATAGTATTTCTTTTCTATTTGAAAATTGGTTATGAAACACGTGTAATCTTTTTATTATATTTATCTTATGATATTTACTTTACTTTATATTATACTCATTTATTGTGCTTTTAATTATTAATTTTTCTATATGTGATAGTGGATTTTCATCGATGAGTTCTTGAAAATTGGTTATTTTCCCTAAAACTATATATATTTTATATATACTTTATCTATAAGGCTCAATTTAATTTTAATTTTTTATAAATTGATTTTAATTGAGTTTTTTACCTGTAATTTTGGATTTTGTCCCTAATAATATTATATATATATATATATATATATATATATATATATATATGTATGTATATATATACATGGAAAAATTATACAAAATATATAAATAGATGATGAGTAAAGCACCAGCACAGTTTAGGTTACCTGTTTTTATCCATAGATTTATTCCAGGAACTTCACTGAGACATAAATAGAAGACACTTGCCTAAGGTGCATCCATTGGGGCTGAACCCAAAACTATATGATTGGGAACTGATCTTCTTACCACACACCCAAGCCAACAACCTGTGTATGAGTGTGTGTGTGTGTGTTTGTAATGACATCATTTCAGTAAGAGTGACATTAATTTCTAAGTCATACACAAAATATTTTTTGTAGCAATTTAACATGCAATGATACCTTCTTTGAGAAACAAATAAGGCATTGTCCTCAGGAAGAGGTATTTGGTTGTTGAACAGTATCCCAAGAACTATTATCCAATCATGCCAGAATGAGACAAGTAAACATAAAATTGATAATGGTGAAGATGACAATGATGATCATGGTGATAGGTATAAGATACCTCAGAATGATAGGAGCACTTTGCAACTTCATAGTATTGGAATTCAGGCCAACTGTGCAGCACCTTGTACAACTGTTTTCTACTCTAAACCCAGGTTAAATGGTACCTTGTGAATTAATTTGGTAGACACAAACGACACATCATATATATTTTATCTTTTACTTGTGGTCATGCTGGGGCAGTGCTTTGAAGGGTTCTAGTTGAGCAAATTGACCCCATTACTTATTTGTTAAAGCCAAGTCCTTATTCTATTGATCACTTTGTCAAACCACTAAGTTACATGATATAAACAATCAAACATTAGTTTGATTGTTTAAGCAGTGGTGAAGGACAAACACAGAAAGACACACACATACATATATATACACACAATGGTCTTCTTTCAGTTTGTATTTATTACCAAATCCATTCACAAGGCTTTTATCAGCCCAGGGCTATAGTAGAAGGCACTTACCCAAGTGCCACACACTGGCACAGAACTTAAAACCATGTAGTTGGGAAGCAAGCTTCTCACTCACACAGCCAAGCCTGTAAATATATATATACGTATATGTATGTCTTTATGTTTGTCAAATGCACACACACAACACACACACTGTTGGTTTTCTATCTCTGTAACTCAGTGGTTTTGTCAAAGGAGACTGAGAAAAATACCAGAATACCAGACTATAAAAAAAATAGGTACTTGTGGTTGAGTTGTTTGACTAAACTCTTCAAGGCACTGCCCCAGCATATTTGCAGTATTATGAGGGAAATAGGTAAAGTAAAATATTCTTTTCTACTCTAAGCACAAGGCCAGAAATTTTGGGGGAGGGGGCCAGTTGATTAGATCGACCCTAGTACACAACTAGTACTTAATTTATCGACCCCGAAAGGATGAAAGGCAAATTCGACCTCGGCAGAATTTGAACTCAGAACATAAAGATAGACAAAATATCCCTAAGCATTTCGCCCGCCATGCTAACGTAAAAGACATAGATTAAAAACGAGGCACATAATTCCCAAAATTACAACTTAAGATATTTAGACATGCATTATACCAAAGTCTGTTTTGATTTCCAGCCAATCTGAAGTTCTAAAATAACTGCTAATAATATACTGTTGTCAACTTTATCCACCCCACCTTTCTGCAACAAGCACATATGAGTCTCAAAATCAACGGGACTTTGTTGTATGCATTTTTGGCCTCTTCAGTTTTGAGTACAAATCTTAACAAAGTTGATTTATCTCGCATTGACCCTGAGTTCAATGATATTCTGGAGAGAAGGAAGACACTGAAACAATTAACACTAATCCTTTCCTCTTCCAAATATTTTACATCGTTTTACTATCTCTCTTGATTTATTATTTATTTATATCCCATTAATAGAATTACACTATTTTAAATGAATTTAATTCTCCTAGCCTGATGTTTGAGATTTTTATATTCTGAGTTCCATCTGCTCAGTTTTCATCTTTAGGTATTTAGCCATATGCATATATTCTTAGGCAGAGTTTGAAATCTGATGCTTTATTTATTTGTAACGCAAGTTCTTAATAAATTGTAATCTCCTTTCCCCAGTTCTTGGTCCTACGTTTGATGCCAAATGTTCTGTTGTTTGGGTAGACATGATATCATGCTTGTTTGATATTGTTGTAATAAACTGGTTTTGCACTAAGTTACTCGTGACTTTTCATCACTTTATAATGTTGTCTGCTGCCTTCCAGCATTTATAATATTGTTTATAATATTGTTTCCTACCTTCTCTATTTCATAATATTAGCAGTTGTCAATATTGTCTGCTTAAAATATTGTCTGTTGTCTTCTCCCTTTAAAATGTAGTTTGCTAACTTCACTTTACGAGAGCCAATATCATTTGCTTATTTACATATTTATTTATTTGTACACTTATTTATTTGACAATGTCGTCTGCTGTTTTACTATACTGATTTCTCTCATGCACATAAAGTCTCAAATTCATATAAGAGAGGCATAGTCAACGAAATATATCTGAGTACTTGCTTGACACTTCTATTATTAACAACAGAAGATAATATTTGATCACAGATCTTATAAGGACTGAATACTGCAATGGGTTTAGTCCAATACTTCAACACATTTTTTTCTTAAACAATAATTTTTGCTTAAGTTTTCATTTCATACTACCTGCCATATTCTACTTTTAACATCTGCTACTTTTCTTTCTTTTTCTAATTAATTTTTCTCTTCAACAGACTAATCATAAATGTATAGGATAAATGTATAGGATCATTTAATATATCTGCAATATATAACTGGTACATATTTCACCAACATCTGCGACACGGAAGACAAGACCAGTGATGGCAGTGGGATCTCAATATATAAATGAAACTGAAAAGCACAAAGTATTTAGAAACCTAGTGCTCTGTTTTTCTACTACTCCACCTTTTTTTTTCATATAATACCTTCTATAGTTTAAACTACCTTCTATAGTTTAATATATCGACAATTGTTTTCTTTATTATATGATACTGTCTTCTCCATTCAATTTCTACCGTCTGGATGTTTTTCTCATATTACAATATCATCTGCCACCTCTTCAAGATATAATATTATCAACTGTTTTCCTTTTTTACAATATTACTACCTTTTCCAATTTTATATCCTATACCCCCTTCCATATTTTATATGATATGCTTCCTATCTTGGGTTTTTTACATGCTCACTTCAGCATTTTATAACATTATTAATTGCCTTCTTCTTTTTACATATTAGCTGCAACTTTCTTTTTGCAACGTTATCTACCATTTTATCAGTCTTTCATATTATCTTCATGCTTTCGTTTACAATGCTATCTACTTAGTCTTCTCTTCTTGACATAAGTGTTTGTTTCTTAACCTAATATAAGGAAATTAACTGCAAAATCCTGATTTTCTCTATAACATGCAATATCATTTTGATCAACAAATTTGCATTTCATGTCATTACAAGCATATGAACAAGTGGGTTTCTTGTTGTTAGCTCTCTAATCACATATTATACATCATCAGGAAATCTAAAACTCAATGATCATCTGAATAAACAGCAAGAAAAAATGTACAAGCAATTAACAAATAAGATTCTTCATTCTATGATTTTATCCATCTACAGATTTTCAATATGAACTTTGTTTGTTTGTTTGTTTGTTTGTTTGTTTGTATGTATGTTTGTATGTATGTATGTATGTATGTATGTCACTTCTATTTTTTAATTATTATACATATTCCAGTGAGAAGGGAGCTGGTTTCCAACAAAGATACAAGGCTCCATCTTTGGGATGTAGTTAACACAAATTCACATTTGGAACTTGAGAAAAGTCTTGCATATTTTTACTGTTCCGCTCACAGATTGCACCTGTAATGTAAAAATCAGCCAGTCGATTTCTCTTTCTGAAAATCCCAGTTTATCCAGATTCTCCTTTAAGCATTCACTAACAAAACCTAGTGCTCCAATTATTATTGGTATTTTTTTATTTGTTTCAGTCATTTGACTGCGGCCATTCTGGAGCACCACCTTTTAGTTGAACAAATCGATCCCAGGACTTATTTTTTTAAGCCTAGTACTTATTCTATTGGCCTCTCTTGCCTAACCGCTAAATTACAGGGATGTAAACACACCAACATTGTCTCTCAAGCAATGGTGGGGGGACAAACACAGACATACAAGCATATACATATATTCTTTCAATTTTTGTCTACCAAATCCACTCACAAGGCTTTGGTCGGCCTCAGACTATAGTAGAAGACACTTGCCCAAGGTGCCACACAATGGGACTGAACCTGAAACCATGTGGTTGGTAAGCAAGCTGCTTACCACACAGCCACCCCTGCACCTATGGTATGAATATGAATTCATATGTATGTATGTATGTATGCATGCATGCATGTATGCATGCATGCATACTTCTATGTATTCAAATAGTATATCCTTTGTTATGGCATTTAACTGTTTAGAAAGTTACCTTTGATTTTGTGTCTACAATTGCACTGAGAAATATAGATGAATGATCAGACATGCTCACTAGTAGCACATAGCCTCTTTACCAATGGAGTTAAACATACAATCTTGGTCGGTTTTGGTAGTGAAAAAAGTAAAATAAAATGAAAAGCAAAACACTTTCTGAGAGGATAAGAAGAGTTGCTCCCATTTGTATGATTCCATATAAGTGGCTGAAGTGGGTCAGCTGTGCCTGCATATGTTTTTTTATGTTCTTTAGTCAACAATCAGAGAAGACTATGTTTCCAAAACAAATTTTCTGTCATGAGGGCAGTGGCTAAAAATTTCCCTTTTTGAATTCAAAAAGGTGCCTGGATCACACAATTTTTTTAGGATCCTTGTCCTTTTGGCCAAGCAAAGTTTACACCATCTACTTCTGTTGAGATATGACTCAAGTTAATTTTATATAGCGTTTCCTCCTCTTGTAATCGCCATATATAGCTGACTAATGTTGAAACGCTGTGCCTCACTGAGATCCTAAAAGAAGACCTGTGGTTATTTAGCCTGGCCTTAAATGGACCCTCCATTGCTCCAACTTATTTCCATGTGTATGTGTTCTTTTGTTACTGCTGTTGTTAGACACTACCTCTGCTTTGTTACACCATGGCCACAGTGGTGCATCGACCATTCACAGGGTACTCACTCCTAACCCTATATGATCATCCTGCCTGTGTGTGTGTGTGTGTGTGTGTGTGTGTGTGTAGATATGTATATCAACACATGTATGCACACACATATTACACAGCAGGCATAACTAAGTGATTTAAGAAGTTTACTTGGCAGCCACATGGATAAAAACACAGAATTTACTGATGTTGATTTTCTACTGCCTATAACCCTTTCCGTTGTCAGTTGCAGCGAAGTAATATTTCCACGTGAACGGACATATTTGCACAGAATATTGCAAATGAATGGCATCACTTTTATGATGGTGATATTTCTGTACAACTATTATACAATGTGAAGACAAGGATATACAAGTACACACACACATACACACACACGCACACACACACACACACACACACACACACATACATACATACATACATACACACATATATCTATATATATACATATAGGGTGCCCCAAAAATGTATACACACTTTAAGAGCTGATAACTCAATATTCATTTGTTTCTTTTTTAGATTAAACCCATTTGAAATAATGAAGGGGCCAGACTAAGCTTTAACAAAGGAAATTCAACCTAAAATGTTACTGGAAGTTTGAAAACAGGGTCAAAGAGCAAAGACAGATTAAGAGGGAGTTTCAAACGGATTAACCTATGCAACTTACCATTACTTGAATTAGAAGTAAGTTTGAAATTGATAGAACTGTTCAAAATGTCCACAAAACACATTCCAGAACTGCAGAGATCAGTGAATCCCACAAAACAAAAAATAGTTACTAGAAACATATTGTAAGATTTCAAGAAAATCTGTGCAGTAAGCAAGTCATGAAACATGAATTTCAAAATCAAGCATCTATTGCATTTTGAAACGCTGTCATTAGAAAAGTTACATTCTGAGAATATTTCGCAGTCCATGCTCTCAACGAAGATGATCTAAACCAAAGTTGTACCAGTGGTATTTTTCAAGATGTGTAGATGTACACTTTCCAACAAAGATTGTTTGGAGTGATGAGGCATGGTTGAAATTAAATGTTGCACCTCCTAGGAACATGAGAATCCTCATGTTACAGAGAAACTTTATGTTAATTTACCAGGAGTTACAGTATGGTGTGGCTTATCAGTAAAAGGATTAATTGAACCATTCTTTTTTGATAGTATTGTGACAGATCCCATTTACTTGAACTCACTGTGACAATATCAAGCCAAGTATTCAAGAGGACTTTGAAGATGTGGAGTTACATTTCCATCAAATGGAAATAGTAATGTAAGGGCCTATTTTGATGAGATTTTGCCAACAGGTGGAGTGGACAAAGAGATTCAGTAAAACATTCTCCATATTTACTAGACCTCACACCATTAAACTAGATAAAGTTTATGGTACAAAATTGACAGCAATCAACAAATTGAGGGTAGCTATTGAACAGGAATATCTTCAATTACCAAACGAAATGTTTATGTTTGCAATTCTAAGTGCTTGCACCAGTACAGCAATCAGTTTGAAAGCAGGCATTCATAAAAGATTAAATTTCATTCAGGAGATTCTATTAAATTTTGAAAACGAAATCATTTAATCTATATTACATTAAAATTAACTTGCTTGCTTGCTTGCAATGTTACACAGCAAAACCAGCACATAATGGGAAAATACTTTGAAAATAAAGTGCCCCTGAAATGTGAATACAAATGGAATAAAACAAGTTTCACGTAAATCAGACCAGTGGTTATTGAGATATTTGGGGTTTGGGAGGTATAAATACCCAAAACGGTGCATAATGGGAAAATACTCCGAAAATAACTTAACCCTGAAAGGGAAGAAATTCTAACCTTTCCATTAAATACATTATTATAGATAAAATATTTTAAGTGAAAATGATTTTAAAATACGGTAAATATTTTGTGAAAGACCTGTTCGTAATCTTAGTATGAAATAGTTATTTTTCATAGGTCTCAAGTGTATTCAACATATCTCATTTCTAAAGAAAGATTTGGCTGTTATTTCTAGCATGCTCTGCTACCACGTAACAGATATTTGCGATAAAGGACCTGAAATACCTGTTACGTGGTAGCAAGGCCGGCAAGAAATAGCAACCAAATCTTTCCTTTTCTGGAGAAAGGAGCCGTTTATGCGTGATTTCGATGTCACATTCTCTGAAAGCATGTAAAATGACCTGGAAAAGAAAAAAAAATGAAACAAAACTCCATTGCTGGGAAACTCAGACTTTCCCAGTACCTTGAATTATTGTTGACCCAACGGGTTATTTTTGGGGACATAGATATGTGTGTGTGTGTGTGTGTGTGTGTGTGTGTGTGTGTGTGTGTGTGTGTGTGTGTGTCTGTGTGTGTGTGTGTGTGTGTGTGTGCGTGTGCGCGTGTGCGTGTGTGCATGTGAATATGTGTGAATGCTGATATTCTACACTTGTCCCCATTTGATCAAAATGATGGTGAGATTTGCATTCATTTTTGTTTTTACAAGGGCTCACTCCAGTATCATGATTGATGAGAGTGACTGTAAATGCTATCTTGGGTTTTCAAGTGCAAAATATTAGAAGGAGATAGGTTGTCAAATAATACATGTATTAACTCCAAGCTATGGCCCATATCGAGGTATAAAGAAAAGTATAGGTTTTGCCATGTTAATCTGTTAGTAGTGATCTATTGTGTGAAACGTTCTGCAGCTTTTGCAGCAACATTACTGTTTATTGATTGCAAGGTACTTATAATATTCCCAGCATGATATGCAAGCTGTGTGTGGTTGAGGGAGTATCTTTCTAAGGCTTGAGGCTATCTTACATCTGATGTGCTTGCCATCATGTCTCAGAAAAGCATGCACAAATTTATTAGCAGAATGTTTTTTGTAATTTGAATTATGGATTGAAATATTACTAATTTTTGTCAGCATAAAACCTTGGTTTGCAGAAGGTTAACATAAATTCTCATTCATTAGCTTTAACAAAAAAAAACAAAAAACACTATGGCCTTGTTGAAATTTATGTGATTCTTATTTGAAGTAAACCCTCATGAATACAAAATCACCAGATTGATTGTCGACACGGCATAGCCATACAGGAATAGTAAACTCAAACCACAAATGTAATGTGGACCTTTGTTTGAGCAAAAAACTTTTTTAAAAAGTATGTTTTTCAGGAGTAAAGGTGTGAACAAAATAACTAAACTATTAACACTTTGTATACACATAGCTAAATATTGTATAAGTGTCAGCCTCTTTGAGTTTCAACCAAGTTCCAGGAGTAAAAACAGTAGTTTCAAAATGTTTTTAAAAACTTCCTTTAGCAACTCAATTCAATGAGGGCAGTTCTTAGAGTGACCTTCTTTGTATGAGGTTTTAGTATTACCAAGAAAGCTAGAAATTAACTGAAAAATGAGAACTTGAAATAACTGTTTTTGCACTTGTCACTCACAAAATTTTTTTGTTTTTTTTATCAGTAAAATAACCCAAAAATCACAATGATAAGTGCTTTCTTGATAACTCATCTGATATTTCAAAATATATTCAAACAGAACATTCAAGAGGAAACAGGCTTGGATTACCAGCTAAATGATCAGAATTGTGCAAATCGGAATACTGGAAATTATGAGCTTTACATTTATTCTAAATGTTGAAGAATACTCTGTGTTTACGTATTGAGTTCTGCAATTTATCTCCTTCAGTGAATCAAAATAAATTTATATTGCTATTTTGCTAAAAGTAGACACCAGCTTGAAGACAGATAAAAATAACTGGTTAAGGATAAACACCAGTTTGACTTCTCAGCCAAAAGCGTTATAGTTAAGGAAGAATTATATGAAATGTATGTTGGAGAAAAAATAGTAAACTTTATATGAAGATTCAGGTGGTGTGATAATTTATTTGAAAGCAGAGAATCTGGATGCTATAAAGGTAACAAATTAGGCTTCAGAATACATACAAATCCACCATATGACAAAGATATATCAAGATTTGAAGAAGACCTTTTAAACATTTCTAAAAGAATCAAACTCTGTAAGGTGCACAAAAAACTTCCAAAGTAACTCAATGAGCATTGGATCTCCCTCTACACAAATCATATAAGTTGTATGTTTCCTCTGATAAAACAAGGAGTTTGTATAGCATCTACACTAGCACATGCAAAATGCTTTTATCAAATACTATAACAAATAATCCATAAGAAGTTTAGAAACGTGGTTTATGGAGCTATTAATTCAAAAGCTAAAGTGTTAACATCAAAACTAAAGATAGAGGATAAGCTAAAACATGTGGCACTTTGGTTCCCTTTTATAAGACTTAAGGAACAAAAAGTAAACTATGTGATTAACTCTAAGTGTAGATTAATCAACTCAGCAAAATGTTAGTTAGGTTTAGAAGCAAAAAAATATTAGAAAACAACAATTTTCAGAATAATATTCTTTCACTGACTACACCTAACTCTGGTTTTGCTAAAGTAGGCTTACGGTCGAAGTTTCCAGAATAAAAAGCAGTTTCCTTTTTAAGATTTTGATGCAACACTTTAGATGTACCAGAATGGTTTCTCAGAACAAAAAAAAAACTGTAGTTTCATGCAGTGTGGTGAAAATAATCCCTGGTAAAGTTACGTGTACAATAATATGATTATGAATGCAAGAAAATTATTTCTATTTTTGAATAACAAGTTATTGGTTAAATAAAAGTAGGAACGAATTGTTCAATGTGTCCATGGAAGCATATATGTTGGAGCTGAGTAGAAATATAATACTCCAGTTAGAATGTAGGACAAAACACTTTGAGGGCAAAACTCACTAAGACAAAATCCCCTAAGTTAAAGTATGAAATATGACAAAATCCACTGAGTTATATTTTTTCTGTTTTTGATACCATTTAATACCACTAGAATTAGGAAAAAAAAATTAATTTAAATGGCTCATGTGCGGGTGACACATGAACTCGTTCAAGCGGGATCGTTGCCAGTGCCCCTGGACTGGCTCATGTGCGGGCGACACATGATATCTTTCGAGCGACATCGCTGCCAGTGCCCCTGGACTGGCCCTTGTGCGGGTGACACATGAAATGTTTCGAGCGGGATCGTTGCCAGTGCCCCTGGACTGGCTCATGTGCGGGCGACACATGAAATGTTTCGAGCGGGATCATTACCAGTGCCCCTGGACTGGCTCATGTGCGGGCGACATGTGATATCTTTCGAGCGAGACCGTTGCCAGTGCCCCTGGACTGGCTCTTGTGTGGGTGACACATGAAATGTTTCGAGCGAAATCGTTGCCAGTGCCCATAGACTGGCTCATGTGCGGGAGACACATGAAATCTTTTGAGCAGGATCGATGCCAGTGCCCCTGGACTGGCTCATGTGCGGGCGACACATGAAATCTTTCGAGCGAGATCGTTGCCGGTGCCTCTGGGCCAGCTTGCGGGTGACACATGAGGTTTTTCAAGCGAGGTCGTTGCCGGTGCCCCCGGGCTGGCTCGTGTGCGGGCGACACATGGGGTCTTTCGAGCGGGATCGTTGCCAGTGCCCCTGGACTGGCTCTTGTGCGGTTGACACATGAGGCTTTTTCGAGCGGGATCGTTTGCCAGTGCCCCCGGACTGGCTCATGTGTGGGCGACACATGAAATCTTTCGAGCGGGATCGTTGCCAGTGCCCCTGGACTGGCTCACGTGCAGGCGACACATGATATCCTTCGTGCGAGATCGTTGCCAGTGCCCCTGGACTGGCTCTTGTGCGGGTGACACATGAGGCTTTTTCGAGCGGGATCGTTTGCCAGTGCCCCCGGACTGGCTCATGTGCGGGCGACACATGAAATCTTTCGAGCGGGATCATTGCCAGTGCCCCTGGACTGGCTCATGTGCGGGCGACACATGATATCCTTCGTGTGAGATTGTTGCCAGTGCCCATGGACTGGCTCTTGTGCGAGTGACACACGAGGTTTTTCGAGCGAGATCGTTGCCGGTGCCCCTGGACTGGCTATTGTGCGGGTGGCACATAAAAGACACCATTTCGAGCGTGGCCGTTTTCGTGCGGGTGACACGTAAAAGCACCCACTACACTCTCTGAGTGGTTGGCGTTAGGAAGGGCATCCAGCTGTAGAAACTCTGCCAAATTAGATTGGAGCCTGGTGTTGCCATCCGGTTTCACCAGTCCTCAGTCAAATCGTCCAACCCATGCTAGCATGGAAGGCGGACGTTAAACGATGATGATGATTACTGAAGCAAGCATGAAAATGATTATAGTCTTTCTTCACTCCACATGATCAGTGTTTTGTAATACCCCATGTAAAGGTAAAACATATCTTCCTGAAAAAACTATTGGAAGACCAATAATGCAACCAGCCACGATGGAAAGAATGCAAACAGATAAGGGTAAAGTAAAACACTGACCTGTTTCTATGTATAATCCACTTTGGAAATTCAAGGGTCTTTATGGAAATCCTCCAAACGTAATCTGACACAGTCAGGTCACCAGCCAGAGATTGCTGGGGAGAGAAAGTCACGTGAGAGTATATAAGGCTGCTAGATCTTATGAGGCATCAGTTCCACTTCAGCCACTGTCTGAAGTTGTGACTTTCATAGTGGTTATAAAAATTAGGGTAAAATCTTATTTGAGTGCATTAAAAAAAATATTTATGTATGCTCCATTTATTGGGCAAAGAAGAATCTTTAGGTTGGGTTAATGAAGACGGTACACCAAAAAAAGTAAAAATTGATGTGTCTTTTTTAAGCAAAAATATACTCATGGAAGGAGAAATAACAATAAATGGGTTTTGGTGGTACAGAAAGAAGAAGCAAAAAAATGCTTTTTTAGTCCCATTCAAAAACTGGAGAAAGGAAATTTTAGGAAATATAATTAATCAAAAAGATATTGAAACATTGTGGTCAGTCAAAGAAAATTACAAACACCAATATGGAACAAACAATTCACATTTTCAAACATATTTATTTGAATTTATATTTAAAAGAAAATACAATAAAGAGGACAGAATGGGAAAAATCTTGCTGGGATTAAAAAAAGTTCTTAGATAATAATTAATTTATTCAACAAAAATTTTATTTTATACCAAAAGAATATTTTTTATTTGTTGATACGTTTAAAAGTAAAAGCTAAAAAAATATAACTGAGACAGTTTTGTCTTCTTTCATATTTCAACTTAAGGGGTTCTGACCTAGAGAGTGCTGTCCTAGGGGTGGGGTCTGGACCTCATTCCAGATATATTGAAAAATATTTCCAGAAATAAACTGTTGTGTATATTGTAATGATGATCTGATTCTATCAAGAAATTGTTGCAGTCAAAAGTTAGATTGAAGTATTCCAGAAAATAAAACTTAGAGTTAGCATAGATAGTAGCCTTATTACTGATAATTTTCTAGGCAGAACCTTGTGACTCAATAGTAATAGTTTCAGATCATACTACAAACCAAATGACAAATAAGTGTACATTCATAGGTAACCAAATCACTCACCCAGCATCTTGAGGGACTCGGTTGATAATGGTAGTAAACAGGTATCCACTTATCTACCATGAAAATGCCTTCATGAAGACAACTAGATATTATAATGAGGTGCTAATATAACTCAATGCAATTTAATGAGGATGATTCTCAGAGTGACTTCCCTTCTATGAGTTTTAAGATGTTTGTATTACTATGAGAGCCAGAAATAAGATGAAAAATAAAAGCTTGAAACAAAAGTTTTTGCACGCATTGCTTGCAAGATTTTTGTTGCTTTTTTTCTTTTAAACATAAAGATAAATGTTCCCTTGATAAATTTCAGATGATATTTCGAAATATATTCAAATAACAAAAGATTCCAGAGAAAACAGATTTAGATACCAAGTTGAATGGTTGAGTAGTAGGGATCCTATGTCCTAAGAGTGAATATGGGCAAAGGGATGTGTTAAAGAGAGATGAAGGTGAAGTGGGGCCAGAGAAGCTTTGAAGAAAGAGCAGTGAATGAAAGTGAACAGTGAGTGTTAGGGAAGTGAACCAAAGAGCAGGAGATGTTGAGGTGCTGGAGAGGCTGTAGGGAAAGCACAGTGAAAGAAAAAGTGGTAAGGGCAGTGGGACAGTGAATGAATACAGAAATAAGAGTGAGAGAAATGGAGAGTGGAGGGGATCAATGCTGCAAGAGCAGCCATGCTACTGTCACTACCCACCTTATATGAGAGTGGATTTTCTACTATACTTGTATGAGAGTATGGATTTTCCAAGTATAGTATGTTACCATTTGTTATGCTACCTTGTCACATCTTTTGTAACGTTCAGCATCTTGAGATTGGTTTTCAAAATTTCATCCCACATCTAAGTCTTATTCCACAAGTACCATCCATTTGAGCACCCAGCATTATTATTCAGCTGTTGTTATTCATATGCATCACATTCCTATAACAACAATTTTTTCTCTTTGTACTATATCTGATTCCTCCAAAACAGATTTTCTCTCAGTTCATTTGTACTTCATAGTTCATGCACATTAACATTACAAATCCAGTGAAACATATGCACTTTATTTCTTTCATATCTTTGCAAATCCAAGGTCCAGTTGGCTACCACTTGGCTTTGCACTTTACACATAAACATCATGCAATCTACTTTTCACTCTGAGGTAGAGGTCATTTGTTGTCAGCAAAGGTAACAACTTCCTAATAGTTTTCTTCTTCTAGCTATTATGCCTCCCAAGCATCCACACCACTGTTAATTAGATCACATACAAAATCCAGCCATGACATGGAACGCCATGATGTGAAACTTATGTCACATTTTGAAATCTTAAATTACAGCACGATTTTCAGAAACACAAGGCTTCCATACACATGGTGCATGAAATGTAGACATATGTGCATGTTTGTGCATATGTACACATAAGAACATTTTTATACATGCATAAAACTCTTAAAATATATACTTTCATTTCTAATGAAAAGAAAAAGATGTTGTACAGCAGCATAGAAGACTGAGGTGAACAAGTTTGAAACAATTACTGAAGCATCAATTTTTGTAATGGAGTACATATTATTTTATTTTTTTCATACAGTCTAGATTGGTGGGTGTTCCTCATGTTTATGCAAGCATGTGTGTGTGTGTGTGTGTGTGTGTGTGTGTATGTGTGTGTACAGAGTGAAAGTGCAAATAAAAGATATACATAGATACAAAAGATACATATACAGATGGATATTATTTTTTGCTTATATGTTTAATGAATAAGCACTTATTTTGATAGAATTTTCACTCAACGTGAAGCTGCCACTCGTTTCTATTTCTGATCTCTCCCCTTTCTCTCTCTCTCTCTCTCTCTCTCTCTCTCTCTCTCTCTCTCTATATATATATATATATATATATATATATATATATATATAGATTGACCGTTGACTGAACACTATTCAATTTTTTTTCTCCGTGTTTTTCTCCTTGTCTCCGTATTCTTTCTGTTGAAGAGCGTAGCTCGAAACGTCAAAGACTTTCCGTATTCCCGAGCGTCATACTAATATATACTTTTGTTATTTACACCACCTGTCCTCGTCTGTTGTTATTTTTTGTATATTCTCCCATATATATATATATACCTTTGTGATTTGTAGTTCAGGCACAAGCATTTTGTTTGTGCATTCCAGGTATTATTAGACTATATTTTCTAAGACTGTTTCACACTACAGGAAATAATGATCCTGCCTTTAGGTGTAGAAATTACTTTGATATTCAAGAGGTAGCTGATGAGGCGAGTTCGTCTGTTGTCTTCAATATGTTTTTTTTTTGTCCACATTAAGGTTCATATTTGTTGATACCAACCTTAAGAATTCATTTTAATTACCTAGGATAGTACAGGCTCTTAGACTTAACAAGGTCAGAAAGCTGCTATGCAGTGCATACATGCACACATGCACACACACACACACACACAGATTATATAAATTTGCTCATATAGTCAAATATTTAAGAAAGAATTTTCTGAAACTAAAATTCAATAATTATATTTAAAAAATTGTATGATCTTTAATTTCAGAAAGGTAAATACTAATTAGTTTTGATGAAACCAGCCTATTCATAAATATCCCCACTGGATTAGGACCTGAAGCAGGAGAATTCTGGTAAACCCACACATAATTCAAGAGAGATTCTCTAAAGAATACATGCTTGAAGGATTAGTGTTAGAAAACAACTACTTCTTTTTTGAAAATCAACTTTACCTACAAATAAACCATACGGCAATGGGCACAACAGTCTCACCCACTTTAAGAACACTAATGATTGGATTTTAAAAGAAAAAAAGTTTGTGTTCAATCAGGGATTATTTTGTCAACATTTTCAATTACATTTAAAAGAAAATTAGTAAAGGTTCCTGGGTAACTGTTTCATATTTTGAAATAGAAATATGACAGACCTTACGAGATTCCCTAAATTAATTAATAATATTCACGAATCAATCCAATTCATGATGGAAATTAATGTAAGGGAATATTCCTGGAAACATTGATAATTGAAGAAATGGGACTATTACAATTGATCTTAACTGCAAAAACATGGACACACCTCTATATTTAGACTTAGTTCTTGCCATCTATTCCATACCAAAAGAAATACCCTATTCAATATGGCAATATGTACAATACTTACAGATTCAGATGCCTGAGAGAGACGGCAGATAGAGCTAAAAATATTCTTCCAGAGACAAAAATACCTGGCAAATTTAAATAATCCTTTCTAATATAGGCACAAGGCCTGGATTTTGTGGGGAGTGGGACAGTCGATTACGCTGACCCCAGTACTCAAATGGTACTTAATTTATCGATTCTGAAAGAATGAAAGGCAAAGTTGACCTTGATAAACTTAAATAATGTCATAAACCAAGGCAAAACAAATCCCACACTTTGACTTACAGTGAAATTTTTACACTGAAAAAGAAGACACAAACAAAAATGTTCCAGTTGTAGTCACTCACAATTCCAGAGGTTACAAGATCACAATGCCTTCCAATTCTATATCAATCATGAAATCTAAGAAAATTAATAAAAGAGTCACAAATTATTAACAGCTGAAGACAACTGCCAAGTTTTAAAGCCAGTTAACAAAGGTGAAATTCATATCAGAAGAGGAAATAATACAAGCAAAAATTGTGAAAACTTTTGTTGAGAGACATGTGATTTGAATTGAACAGGGTAAAATCAAAAAGTTCAAGAATAGGAAAGAATTTAAGGTTGATGCAAATAGGAATTGCAAAGTAAAAAATATCATTTATTGAATTATATAAGTATAATATAATGAGAACTATATCAGCCAAACAGGAACAAAATTAATGGATCAGTTCAGGGTACAGAAACAATGAATCAATGATTCATGAGTAATACAAAATATTTTATTTAAAAAGTTAGTGAAAGAAGAAATTGTAAAAGGCAAAAGAAGAATATTTTCTGAAAATCTTCTATCTGAAACTAAACTGGAAATAATAACAACTGTTACCTATCGCTGTCATGGTTACATTATACCATATACATTTGAAACGCTGAAAACAATTGAAAGGACTTGCACAAAATCCTTCTTCCATCAGATCAGTGCTAATTTAATCTAATAGTGGTCATATTTTGTTGCTATAGCAATTGTTGGCAACCAGCAGTAGAAGGCCTCATTGTTTCAGCTTTTTACTCTTAATAATACTGCTTACTTTTCTTTTTTATTAAGAATATTTTTCCATTTAGCAATGAATAAGAGGGAAAATGAAAGTGAGAAAGGCTACATTGAAAGAAAAGGCAAGAAACATTTATTTCAGTGAAGAGCCTTGAAACAATTGAAAGTTATAGTAGTAAGTCAAAGACCACCGGTTCATTTTGGACTGCATGTACCATTTCAAAACAAGCTGAAGATCATAAGTGAAAAGAACAGATGGCTTCATCTCACTTGAAGTCAGAAAATGAAATGAACAATTATAACTCATATGGATTGAAACTACCGTGTCAAAAACAAAAAAATACGGGACTTTTATTTAAGCTATCCACAGATTTCTTCGCATCTAATCTGTGGTTGAGAAGTTTCCCGACTTTCTTTTTGTCAAAAAATTAAATGAACATGGTTTCACACAGCGATAAGATTTTTCACCAAACTTTGAATGGTACCAGCATATGGCGTTTCTTTTGGGACTTTTCGATCTCCTTCGTCGTCTTGTGTTTCTTGTATTTGAGTGACTGTCGCTTTCGAACTGAAGACTTTCAATTTTCTCCGTCAATAAGTCAAATTGTTTTTCATAACTCTCCTTCAATGCTTGTATTTCATCAGAGATTGAAGGAATTGCATTTACAGACTCTCTAGATGACAATTCCAAAATGCCATCCGCTAAATCTGCCAATTGTTGAAGAGAGTTTTGATTTTTCACAGCCGAAAGCAAGGTTTGTGTCTTGTAAGGCAATTTAGTAAAGAAAACCTCTTTGAGGTAAGATTCTTCTATTTGTTGATCTCCAAGAAGTTCGTTCATCCTCTGAAGAAGTTGTGTTGGCTTCTTATTGCCTAATTCTTCATTATTGAACAGCTTTGCAAATTCTTTCTGTTTTCAATTTGAAGTTCTTTTTAATATTTCTGTTTTAATTGCTGAATATGAAACTGGCTCGACAGGATTTAAGAATAAATCTCTAATTTCATAGCTTAGAGGTGGAGGCAAATTACTCAGCATTATATGATATTTTTGCTCTTCATTTGTTATACGATTTGCCTTAAAGCTTGCCTCTAGTTGTGCCAACCAGATTAATGTGTCTCCCGTCCAAGGAGGAGATGGTAATACATTTACTGAAGCTTGTGTATAATTCCTATCAAAATAGGACATCTCGAATTCCTTCAAATTCTGCTCCATTTATATATTTTTAATTTTTCAGAAAGAAACAAAAAATTTTTACGTTATGTTATTAAGCTTTGAACAGCTCTAAATATTATTTCTATATTGCTAGAAAGTGCAGTTAAAATTGTTCTATAGTTTCCTTCCTTCAGCGTTCTTTTCCTTTCAACCTTTAATGTCAAATATTTCTGTTATTAAAATTTGTAAAATAAACTCTTTTACTCTTTTACTTGTTTCAGTCATTTGACTGCGGCCATGCTGGGGCACCACCTTTAGTCGAGCAAATCGAGCCCAGGACTTATTCTTTGTAAGTCTAGTACTTATTCTATCGGTCTCTTTTTGCCGAACCGCTAAGTTACGGGGACGTAAACACACCAGCAACGGTTGTCAAGCGAAGTTGGAGGGACAAATACAGACACACAAACATATACACACACATACATATATATATATATATATATATATATATATATATATATATATATATATATATATATATACGACGGGCTTCTTTCAGTTTCTGTCTACCAAATCCACTCACAAGGCTTTGGTCGGCCCGAGGCTATAGTAAAAGACACTTGCCCAAGGTGCCATGCAGTGGGACTGAACCCGGAACCATGTGGTTAGTAAGCAAGCTACTTACTACACAGCCACTCCTTTATATTCTATATAAAATTTTATGTAGTTTTTACTAAATCACCAATTTACGATGTGGTGTTTATTCTACATCACGTCGGAAAGTCACCAGTTTTTTTATGTTTTGTTATCACAATAGGTCGTTGAAGTGTGAGATATACTATATCTTTATTTACAATGTTTTCATTCGTAAATTATAACAAATATTATTGTTTCTTAATTAAAAGCTATAATGATAATCTCGTTACTTATAACTTAATTATAAGTATCTATCACTAAGCATAACTCTTAGTTTAGGCTGCGTAAATGTTATGATGTATACCTACCAAGATGCTGAACGTGCGTTCATTACGTACATGTATGTTGAAGATTATAGATTATATTTTTTTGACCGTTACACATAAAAAAATACAGTTTCATTAATATACAGAAATAAATTCAACAAGTTGAAAGAAACGAGAAGTAAAAGGAATTAAGTTTCTACCTTAATTTATTATATACATTTTTTTGACATTTATAGATGTTTAGAAACAAATCATTTCGTCGTAGAGAATTACGACTTAAATTTTATATTAACTAATTTCTCATTCTAACTATAAGGTTTGACGACAATTCAATATTGTCGGATTTGAGTATTGAATATGGCATATATATTAGCCGATACTCAAAAAGGTGAGTGTCGTGGATTTTAGTAGCATCCAACGATCACTGGAGAGTTTGCCGAAAATCAGGGTTTTTATAACTACTCATACACGAACCATAGAACCGTAACCCCGTGAAAGATTTCTTCAACGAAGTTCATAATTCGTATATGAGCAGTAATTTTTAACCAATGAGAAATCAATAATTTCTCATGTTCGGGAAAACGAACTTACGTTCTCTCTCCGCCTCTTATGAGTTTGCTACAAAACTATAATCAAAACCACAATTCCTTAAGCACCTGAAGCATCCAAATAAAAACTTAGGACATTTCTACCTTGAAATGAGACAATGAAGCAGAAGTAAAATCATCATCATCATCATCATCATCGTTTAACGTCCGCTTTCCATGCTGGCATGGGTTGGATGATTTGACTGAGGACTGGCAAACCAGATGGCTGCACTAGGCTCCAATCTGATCTGGCAGAGTTTCTACAGCTGGATGCCCTTCCTAACGCCAACCACTCCAAGAGTGTAGTGGGTGCTTTTACGTGCCACCGGTACGAGGGCCACTCAGGCGGTACTGGCAATGGCCACACTGAAATGGTGTTTTTTATGTGCCACCTGCACAGGATCCAGTCCAGTGGCACTGGCAACGACCTCGCTCAAATATTTTTTCACGTGCCGCCGGCACAAGTGTCAGTAAGGCAATGCTGGTAACAATCACGTTTGAATGGTGCTTTTTACGTGCCACTGGCATAGAATCCAGTCAGCTGCTCTGGCAACGATCACACTTGGATGGTGGTCTTAGTACTCCACTAGCATGGATGCCAGTCATCGAATTTGATTTTGATTTCGATTTCACTTGCTTCATATATATATATATATATATATATATATATAAATAGCTCTGGGTGATTTGAACACTTCAACATCATTTGGGTTCCACAATGTGGGAATACAAAAAATATCTGCTAGCACTAATAAAGATGCTGCATAAAAATTTTAAATAGAATTTTAAAGGTTCATAGAAAAAGAAAATAATAATGTCAAGCAGATTTTCAAAGGTGATGAGACTGTTTTCTTTTGGAAGCATATGCCCACAAAATCTTTCCTTCCTAAAGACACATGCAAGTTTACTGAATGATAGACAATACGATGAGTTGCTACAGAAAAGAGTTTGAAGGGAAGTAAATGCAAAAGAATACCCAAGCTTCTTCAGATATGCATTTCTTTAAAAAGAATGACATGTTAGAAGAATAGCTGTATATGTTTTATAATATTTCAACTTGATCTCCTTTCATTTTAATAGATAGTTAAGGAGAAATATTTAAAAAAAACACAATCTTGAAAAAGAGTTGGATGTATCACATTTTCTTTTTACTAAGTCATGCTACTTCACTTACCACAGCATTTTAAAGAGATTAATTAACCGTGTTAAGTAAGGTATTCTACAGTGTATGAACATGAGTGTGTGTATTAGTGTATTCTAGTAGACACATGCTGGGATATATATATATATATATATATATATATATGTATATATATATATATATATATATATATATATATATATATATATATATATATATATATATATATATATATATATATATATATATATATATATGATTAATAAATTATAGGGTAGCAAAAACATTTTAGAAATTTTATTTACCACCAGTGGTCTAGCGAGAGTAAAAAACAGTCAATAGACTATGTATTATTCATTTAAAATGCAGAGATGCCTATAATAGGACATCTAACCCACTAGAAATATTTCTAGTGGCTTAGATGTCCTATTATAGGCATCTCTGCATTTTAAATGAATATATATATATATATATATATATATATATATATATATATATATATACACACACACACATATATATACACACACATATATATATATCATTATCATCATCATCATCATCATCATCATCATTTAACGCTTGCTTTCCATGCTGGCATGGCTTAGACAGTTTGACTGGAACAGGTAAGCCAGAAAGTAGTACCAAGTTCTAATCTGATTTTGGCTTGGTTCCTACAGCTGGATGCCTTTCCTAATGCCAACCACTCCATAGAGTTTCCTGGGTGCCTTGCATGAGTCAGAGACACTGGTGCTTTTACAGGTCACAAGCATGGGTGCTTCTATGTGTTACTGGCACATGTGGTTTTATATATCACTGCCACAGTTGGCTTGACAAATCTTCTCAAGCACAGTAAATCGCCAAATGTGACGGTCACTTGTCATTGCCTCCATGAGACCCTACATTCAAAGATCATGCTTCATTACCTTGTTCCATGTCTTCCTCGGTCTACCTCTTCCACAGTTCCCTTCACAGTTAGAGACCAGCACTTCTTTATGTAGCTGTCCTCATCTATATATATCACATGACCATACCAGTGCAGTTGCCTCTCTTGCATACACATCTGATGCTTTTCATGCCCAATTTTTCTCTCAAGACACTTATACTCTGTTGTATGTGCACACTGACACTGCACATCCAGCAGAACATACTAAATTCATTTCTTTCAAAGCCTTTGCATGTCCTCTACAGTTACAGCCCATGTTTCACTGCTGTGTAGCATGGCTGTTCACACACAGGCATCTATCTCCACAGCTGACTTAGTCATTTAGATAATGAAAGCTATCAACTACTTCTAGGTATCCCACCTAGCATTTGATAAAGTCTATTTTCAGTATATTTCTAGTGTTTATTGTACTTGTGCATCTGCCATGCACAAAATCTATTTTCCCTATTAACCTTCTTCTGAGATTGCAGGACCTCTTACTGAGTACTTATAGAGTTTCTCCCTATGCCTTTCCTACATATCAAGCAGGTCCACCTGCTTGAAAGGATTTGTGATTTATCTGTTTTCCTATTTACTAAGACTTTGGTGTGTGTGTGTGTGTGTGTGTGTGTGGAGGTACAGGAGTGGTTGTGTGGTAAGAAGCCTGCTTCCCAACCACATGGTTCTGGGTTCAGTCTCACTGTATGGCACCTTGGGTAAGTATCTTCTGCTACAGCCTCGGGCTGACCGAAGCCTTGTGAGTGGATTTGGTAGAAAGAAACTGAAAGAAGCCCATCGTATGTATATGTATGTATGTATGTATATATGTGTTTGTGTATGTATCTGTGTTAATTTGAATCAAATTTACTTCAGATACTTTTTTAAGTGTAAGTTATTTAGATGAAGAAAAGCACTACCTATCCATGATCTTTGTAGGCTCTCCCTGACAGCTCCATAAAGAAGCATCACTCTTCCAAAGTAGATGGAACATGTGGAAGTGGGAGACCCAGGAAGACCTGGGATGAAGTAATGAAGAATGACCTCAGGAAACTGAACCTTTCAGGTAAGATGACAAAGGGCCGGGATGCCTGGTACTTTGCTGTACTCAAGAAGACCCATGCTCCACAGTAGATGTGTTAAGTCCAGTCTCCCTGGTGGAGAGGATTGATCTGCAAGAGTCCTGTACCAGTGCCACATAAAAAGCACTCATGGCAATGCAAAGGTGCCCATGCAGTGTCACATAAATGTACTTGTGCAGTGCCATGTAGAAGCACCTGTGCAGTGCCATGAGTACTTTTCATGTGGCACCAGCAAAGGACTGTTGCAAGTCAATCCTGGCATTACGAAGGGCATCCAGCCATAGAAACCATGCTAAATCCAGCTGGAGCCTGGTGCAGCTCTCTGGCTTGCCAGCTCAGGTCAAGTTATCCAACCTATGCCAGCATGGACAACGGATGTTAAAGGATGATGATGATGATGATGATGATGATGAAATAGTTATCAATGACTGTGAATATGAAATACCAGTATAAAGCAACATTATAAATATAACTTCCTTTATCTTTGTATATTTCTCATTTAAAGTATGTTTTTAAGTATTTCATTGTATTTAGGTACAAAGAAATGCATTTGGTTTTACCTTTTATTGCTTCATTCTTAACAAAAATGTTAAATATCAAATTTCATATTTTTCAAAAACCAATGGTTTCTGTTAATCTCCTTTTATACTGACATATTTAGAAACTCTTAATTTCCATACTGGGCTAAAAAGGTGTACATAACCAAGTTCTGACTTGTAGAGTGTTAAAAACATATAGTGTTTAATGTCATTTATTAGCATGTCTTTTAAGATGGAGTTGTGGTTTTTTAACTCAAGTCAACCCTGAGTGACCAAACCTTAATCAAAGATGTTCCAGCCATGACCATTTTGTCCTTCAGTCATATTTAGTGTACATAATTCTACATTACCTGAGGTATCCTTTCTTTTCCAAGACAATGTAGTGTTAGTTGTAAAAGATTTGACCATCATCATCAGAAGTCAAGTAACCATTTAGAAGCTCTAAAGATTGGTGAAACAGATTTGTGTAACAATGATTTTCAAGCAATTTTGCTTTGCTTTTTTGTCCATGTTGAAAATTGGGTTCCATTTTTCAGTTACATAGTTAAGAAAGTGAAAATATTGTTAACTAAAGCTCATTAATTTTAATTATAATAATTGTTTACTTGTAATAATTATGTTTATTATGCATAATAATTATGTATAATAATTATGTTTAGGTTAAACATAATCAATTAGATTTATGTTCAAATGCATTTCAGTTGTAATCACCTTATACTTTTTCAAGCCTACACTATCCAATGAATGTGTCCCTTAAGACAGTAGAACATAACTGCTACTTCCAACTACTTCAACAACCATGCAGAGATAATTATAGATATTATTCCTGTTAATTTTTATATTTGCTCAAACAGGAAATATGAGTTAAATAAATCTTCTATAGCTGATAATTAAGAGTTTAATTCTTAATGATAAGATTGAATAGTTGAAAGTCGTTATGTCTTGAGAAATCAAGTCAATCCTTGGTGAACTGTGTATACAAATCCTAATCAGGAAAATTTCTTATCTACTATTGCAAATAATAAAGAAAGACAGGAGAAGAAATGGTTGATTACCAAACTAAATATCATTGAGTACTAAGTTACATCACTTTACATGCTAAGTTCATATTCTGTTAAAGTTGGTTTAGTCTTTTACCCTTTCAAAGTTGATCAAATTAATTAGACCATTTCTCCACAATGTTTGGCCTTATTACAAATATACAAGCTCTGTTTGTATGAGATTTAAGATCAAATCTGGGAGCAAATTATTCTAAATAATAATCCTATCTATAATAGGAAGAAGTTTAACTCCCAGTTTGAGTAAGATCTTTGTGGTTATTGCTGTTTAATTTGGAATCAGTCCTGATCATGTAGATTTATGATCAAAGAAAATATGATTTCAAGGAGATTTGGTTGTTATTTCTAGCAGATTGAACAAGCATGTAGATATTTCTTCACTGAATTGTGTCATAGTGTAGCCTAGGTCAGCTCTAATCAAGCAGAGCTATGGTAAAAAATATTTCAACTGTAATCATCCTGCCTTTTATTCTGGTATACTGTATTTGAGATTACATTATCCAATATGTTCTTCATTTTTAAAATGATAGTAAGAGAGATTTGATTATTATTTCTAGCAGGCTGATCAACCAAATATGAATGTTCCCATTAGCTATTAAACAAAGATTTTGGTACAATTAATACATTGGCATAACTTTATTACTGGCATCTGTCAACTCAAGAGCAGGCCAATTGAATGAAACCTTCATCATTGGTCAGTGAATGACCTCTCCCAAGTGCAAGCTTAGGCAGGTTGTATGGAGACTCTGAGCTACCTAAATGTCAGCATGCCTCTTTCTACCCCACTAGTGTGCAGTATGTCTGGCACCAGTTTTGTTTACGGAATAACACAAAAGAGTCAAAAACTAAACCTTATAATTTATAACAAAGTTTGCTCCCTATCCTCTTTTTTTCACAAGGTAATGAGACTATTTACCCCTAACTAAGGATCCATAACCCTGGACATGTGCCTATATTAGGGACCGTGTTAGATAGAATTTGATATTCCACCTAAACATGTCATTTTACTTCTTAGTTTATGAAGCTCTCTATATATTGTATGAATGTGTCTTATTTGTATGTTTGTATATGTCTATGGGTACCTTTAGACATCTGTGTTTGTGAATATTTTGAACTGTCATGCATATGTTTTGTTATCTAGACAGATAGACTTTTAACAAGAGACAAAGAAAACAAACAACAAAGATCTCAATCTTCTTGACATAAAACTCTTAAATAAGACTACCCAATTAAAGAACATACCATTTTGTGTATTCAATGACAAACCAAGCACAATATATTGAATGCTATTTCATGCACAGAATATTTGCCAGTCTGCCTGCCTATCTGTGTATCTGTCTATTTACCTATCTATCTTCATTCTATTTACTGACCTGTCTATCTATGTATCTCTTTGGTTGTTTGTTCATTATACACTCTCTCTGTTTCTTTATTATCATATTCTATGAACCATAAATCTATTTCTCACTCACTGGGTTTGTTTACTTGTCATTGTATGGTTTTAATCTAAGTCCTTGCATTCAAATTTAGCTCTACAATTATTAACCTTGTATAAAAACTTTCGCAACTATTAGCTTTGCAGAATATTTTCTGTAATGACAAATCCATTTTATACTTTGAAATTACATATAGACATACTGACATATGTTTGTATATAAAATATGTATAGATTTTATATGCAAAAATATAAATATATATTTTATATATCATCAATATCGTGGCCTGTTTGGATTGTTGATGATTTTTTCCATAGCAATCTTTCAACACATTTCATACTGTGCTTTTCTTTACACTTGGTTCCATGTCATTTAGAATTCTTTTTCTGCTGCTCTATGCCTGGCAATCCTCAGATATTCTACTTTTCTTTTGCTATTTGGATTTCAGTCCAAGGCCTGCCTTGACAAACAACATTCTGACTCGCTAGATGTAGGGTGGAGTTAAAGATTTATATAACAAATTTTTTTCCGTTGTTGCTTATATCCCAGCAATGGATCCCCACATCATCATTCCATGAAATGTGTTTATGGAGATAAAGATATTGAAACACATCAATACATGTCAGAATGACAAAGAAACAAGGAATTACCCGATGGTCGTAGGGTGTGCTAGAAACACCAGCTAAATCTCCTTTAAATCACACACCTTTTTGTCTGAAAATTATTTTGAAATTATAAACAGAAACAAATTGTAGGTTCAGAATGTCCATATTTTAAAACTGTGATTTAAAAATTTTTTGAAAAATAGCTCTAAATGACGATGTAATTCAAATAGCCCCTAAATGATGTTCATCCATTTTATTTTAGTCAAGAGAAGATCTTTTCACTTACATTACAGCAATAATAATTGAAATTCAGTTATAGAATTGTACTTAATTTTGTATTTATTTTGTATTTAATAAAAATCACTCGTATGATTCAAATGTTTGCAGAATATTTCTTTATTTCCCTGTTCAACATGTTTCTTGTTGGTTCTTGATTATAATTATAATTCAGTGTGTGTGACAAGGTGAGCAAGATATAGATCTTGATACTCTTTTGGTCATCACTCTCATGACAGAATCATCATTATAGAAGTGAACCTACTGCTAATTAAGTTGATAAAAGGCTGGGGGTTTGTTCTTTCATCAAGCATCAGTTTGATTGGTCAAACTGTTTTGCTTGTTTTGTGCATAGGAGCAAAAGTCTTGACTAGAGAAAATAAAAAGTTTGATTTGAAATCTGGAAGGAACTGCAATCAAAACCTATAGTGTGAAAAACAAATGAATCTTTTTCAGGTTATGTTTCTGACTTGTGAAGAAAAATGACTTTGTAATTACTTTCTTTACCTGTATCCTTCCACTACCATTCCAACTTGAAAAACTCTATCTTGATTCTCATGAATAATTTGAAATTTGGCACCATGATAAGTAGATTGAAATACATACATGTGATTGGAATTTGATGACTTTTCTTTATTTCTATGAATAAATACATGTCTGTGTGTGTGTGTGTGTGTGTGTGTGTGTGTGTGTGTGTGTGTGTGTGTGTGTGCATGTAGGATGTAAAGGAATTTGGAAAGACTAGTGATGGTCTGCATTGGTAAAGCATGCATCATTTGGAAAAGCAACAGAAAGAGCAGAGTGAAATTTTGACTCTTAAATATGGGAAACATTCACTGATATTGCAAATAGCTATCCGGTTGAACAAAAATCTGTTATATGCAGTAGAAGCAATATTAAATTATAATAACCTTCTATGTATTATAATTAATGTAAATACATTGTTAAAAGTCAATTTACAGTAGTCATTGGTCCAGACATAACATCTCTTATGGACGTGTTGTGTTTAGAAACAATATATATCAGTAGATGAAAGACTACCAGCAGCTGCTAGTAAAAATGCCAGATACATTTTGGCCTCATATAACAGATTCCCTATCTGTTATATATCAATGGTAACAAATCTCATTTAAACAAGTAGCTGGCTGTGAGGACATGGCTTTGACAAGACTTAATGAGGATAAAATGCATCAGGCATTCTTGCTAACCAGTCAATTTTCTTTGAATTTGCATTTACATTAAATACAATATGTAGGTGGCTTTATATTGACGTGTGTTTGTGTGAGTGTGCTTGTGTGACTCCATCCATATATTCTCCCATATCCATGTGTTGGTTCAGTCAGGTTTTCTTTGCTTGCTGTTCACTGCAAGAGCATGTACAGTCTCCTTCGCAGGTTTTGATATGTGCGATCTTTATAATTAAAAGGCTCGTGGTTTGATAGACTAGGGGATTATTACCTTTCTTGGCAACAGGTGAGGGTTGGTAACAGGAAGGGCATCTGGCTGTAAAAATCTGCCGCAATGAATTCCGTCTGCAAGCATGGAAAAGCGGATGTTAAATCGATGATGATGTGTATTTATATTTGTATTTTATATATATATATATATATATATATATATATATATATATATATATATATATATATATATATATACACACAAACATATACATGTATATATATGTATGTGTGTGTGTGTATATGCATACATATACATATACATATATATAAATACACACACACATATATATATATATATATATATATATATATATATATATATATATATATATACATATATATATATACATATATATACATATATATACACATATATATATACATATATATATATATATATATATACATATATATACATATATATATACATACACATATGTACATAATATATATATATATATATATATATATATATATATATATATATATATTATATACATATGCATACATATAAATATATATTTGTATCTCTCTCTCTCTCTCTCTCTCTCTCTATATATATATATATATATATATATATATATATATATATATAATCAAAATAAGCAACAGGATATCAAGAGGTAATGCAGTACAACCGTTTCAAGCAGCCCCATTTAATTGAACAATGCAATCATTACATCAATTTAAATGCAGGGCTATCTTCAGCTGCATAAATAAATAAATAGAATTTTTAATCAGTTGGACACATTAATATTATTTTACTCAAATGCTCTAATAGAGCAAGAAGACAGAAATCAATATATAGATAGCATGATTTATCGCCTCAGTATTCTATAAGTAAATACCCAGAGCAGTCTTTATAGAAACCACCTAATAAGTAAATAATTAGGTACAGGAAGGAATATTAAACTAATTCTATGTAATCTTCCCTATCTAATGTTGAAAATTGGTATATATACACATTTTATCTATTTTGGCTATAATATCATTTTTAATAATCTTAAATTTTATCTTTATACAACATAACAATATTCTTTATATACAATCACCCATAATACCCCATGATAATTTCCTCTGTATTAACATCATAGCTTTTATTAGTGTCTTGCCCCTTTAACTGGTAATTAACATCTTGATTTGGGGTCTTCCCCTACCCAGCCTCCTTTATAGACAGTTACTTTATACTAATCCTAAAATCTTGACAATTTTTATGACCATACCCAGCTATGTGCTGTCAATGCCCTCCATTCTAAACAGTCACAGTCCTCTAGTCTTAGATTTGGTAGTTGATAAAAAGACTAATAAATTAAAAATGAACTACAATCCTTTACCCCAAAAAACTTCATACAGTTCTTAGAAGTATAGTATATTCTTAGCTACATTAGTGGCAACATGGACACTTTCCATCTCCTTACTCTATTAGAACATTTGAGTAAAATTGTATTGTGTCCAAATGATTAAAAATTCTGTTTATTTATTTATGCAGCTGAGGAAAGCCCTGCATTTAAATTGATGTAATGATTGCATTTTTCAATTAAACGGAGCCACTTGAAATGGTCGTACTGCATCACCTCTTAATATCCTGTTGCTTATTTTGATTTTATTTACCTTACTTTGAGTTGTACAGATAATACCGCACTAATTTGGTGCTTCAACTTAAGTACCTAATTCAACTATTCAACTGAATCTCAATTATATATATATATAAATATATATGCACACATAGTAGAAGTGCTAAGTAGTGATGTAAATAAATACAAACTTGTTACCAGTTAAATTAAGTTTGAAGCATATTCAAACCTGCATGAAAACCAGTCACTGTATTTTGTAATGCAGAAAATTTCTCACTATAGACAAATAGGTGTAAACACACTAAGTCATCCACCTATCTGTCTACAGCAAGAAATTTTCTCCTTGACAAAATACAATTAATGGCTTTCATACAGGTTCAAATTTTCCCCAAGCATATCTCAACTAGTAACAAGTTTGTATATATATATATATATATATATATATATATATATAATACACACACATATATGTATAATACACATGCACACGCACATGCACACACACACACACATAGATAGATAGATAGATAGATAGATAGATAGATTATATATATGTCTTATATGTATATCATCATTATCATTATTTAATGTCAATTGCCTATGCTGGCGTGAGTTGAACGGATTGGCCAGAGCTGATACAGCTCCCCAGCTCCCCAGCTCTGGTCAAACCGTCCAACCCATGCTAACATAGACAACTGATGTTAAATGATGATGATAATGATGATGATGATGATGATGATATATATATATAATACATGTGCGTGTGTGTGTGTGTGTGTGTGTGTAAATACTTACATGTGTGTATGTGTGTATGTATAAATACATACATATATGTGTGTGTGTGTGTGTGTGTGTGTGTGTGTGTGTGTGTGTGTGTAGATGAAGCCAACAGGTAAGATTGAGAAATGCTCAGTATATAAAACACATAGTAGTGCTCAAATGATTTGAACTTACATTCTGAAGTCTGTATCAAGGACAAAGCCCGCAGGATGCAGAGTGACTTCAAGAGAAGTCCAGGTGAGCTCATATTGAGATAGTAATGTAAGTAAACATGCTTGGGCTTGTTATATAAAATATGCATACATATATATACAAATAAATATATATAAGAATATATATCGAGGAAGGGCATCCAGCTGTAGAAACTCTGCCAAATCAGACTGGAGCCTGGTGTTGCCATCCGGTTTCACCAGTCCTCAGTCAAATCGTCCAACCCATGCTAGCATGGAAAGCGGACGTTAAACGATGATGATGATGATGATGATGATGAGAGAGAAACAAAAGCTGAAAATATTCAGAAGATGAACACTTGTGTATAAGCATATTGGTATTCATATATTTACAGAACAGATTTACATGGAGTACAAAAGATAAGGGGAGATGGCATGGTACACCAGGTCCGACATCTGTTTCTAGGACCTGGAATTATGTAATAGTTGGCAGATGGAATGTGCAAAAAAACCTGGAACTATGTAATAGTTGGCAGATGGAGTGTGCAAAAAGTCAAGGATATGCAACCAGTAGTGGATGTATATAAACATTACTACAAAGCTGACCTCTATCTTCAGAGTGTAAAGATTGGTAACTAACAGTTTAGATCATGATTTGAGAGAATCTAAGGGCAGAATGGGTGAAGAAGGTCAATAGAAGTAGGTGAAAGAAGGATGTAGGCGATTCAGGGGTTACATCTACAAAGAATGTCCCAATTCCACCTAGGGAATTCTACATGTGGCTCTTACTACAGAAAACAAATAACTTTATAAATGAGGTGGAGGGCTCTCTACTACAACCTCAAATCCAATACCTCTAACCCCATCGAAGGACAAAGACTCATATAAAAAAAATCCACCCCTTAACCATGCACTGGCTAACTTCGAAAGGGATCTACTTTGAAAAATAAAAAATTTCAAGTTCTTTAATAAAATCAATTCTTTCCAGAAGGACCTCTCCAAGATTATATCTAAGATAAGGAACTCCACATCTACATGTCTTCAGATAAAACCAGGAATCTCTATACCTACCTTGTTGAAACATATACCAACCTTACATCCAGGGAACTCAGAGGAAACTATAAAGGAACAGTCTTAAAGACATTAACAACCCCCATTTAAGCTCATTGTGGACCTTGGACTACTGAATAGAACTGAACCATACACACCCACCAACCCCCACTTCACTCCAAAAGACCATAAACCCAACTTCTCCACCAAACCCTCCATCAGACTAATCTGATCCACAAAATCAGACTTAGACTGAATTTGCAAATGCATAATCAACCAAATTATACCTCTACTGAGGAGGAGTACAGTTAAACTTCCACTTTGGAATTGTACTGATGTTTTCACTACTTGGTTTCACTTCCTTTCTGATAAATCATGCACCTATTTCCTTCAGTTTAACATTTCTAGCTATTTTGCTTCCATATCATCTATTCTTTTAAATAAAGCCCTAATTATTGCAAGAAAAGACACAGCTATCTCCCAATCTGACATCAACAACATTCTGGCAGTTAGGAAAACACACTTCAATAATAATGACTGATCCTGCAGCTTGTCTGTGGATTTATTTATGGACTCATCCAACTCCACCCAGGTTATTGATATGTTCAGCCTCTTCCTTCTTTCCCAGATTAACTAACACTTACTCAACCTCTCCGGAGGCCTGTACAAGGATGATGCACTCCTTACAGCTGCCAGTTTATCTTGACTGCCAGTTGAACATACCTGGAAAGCCCTCTACAGATTTTTTAAAAATTATAACCTATCTCTTTTGAAAATAACACCAAAGTAGCTAATTTCTTAGATGTCACTCTTGACTTAGATACAAACCTATAATACCATTTCTATAAACCCAATGAATCACTACAATTTATTAACATCCTCTAACTTATCCTTAATAGCATTGTCACTGGTATCTCTATTAGAATTTTTAACTTATCTGCAAATGCAAACATCATTGTCCACACTTGTACAATGATGTATATATATATATATATATATATATATATATATATATATATATATATATATATAGTTTTAGGGAAAAGAACCAAGGTTCATGAACTCATCGATGAAAATCCAGTCACATATAGAAAAATTAATAAGTAAAAGCACAATAAATAAGTATAATATGATACAAAGTAAATATCATAAGATAAAGATAATAAAACGACTACACGTGTTTCATAACCAATTTTCAAATAGAAAGAAAATTTAAATCGATTAAAATCGATTAAAACTATCGAAAATCAATTCTATTCAAAAATATAGCTAATCTTCAGGTCAAAATTCAACACTAATAATAATAAAAGAATGTATATATCAACCAACAATAAATAACAAATGAATGTATATAAAATATTTATTAGATTAAAATAGAAAAATATTATTAAAAATATCAAAATAATAAACATTCCATAATCAACCCTACGTCCATTATTTGAAAATTGGTTATGAAACACGTGTAGTCGTTTTATTATCTTTATCTTATGATATTTACTTTGTATTATATTATACTTATTTATTGTGCTTTTACTTATTAATTTTTCTATATGTGACAGTGGATTTTCATCGATGAGTTCATGAACCTTGGTTCTTTTCCCTAAAGCTATATATATATATATATATATATATATATATATATATATATATATATATATATTTAATACTGTGAAACTTAATTTAATTTTAATTTTTAATAAATTGATTTTAATTGAGTTTTTCCCTGTAATTTTGGATTTTTATCCCTAATATTATTATTATTATTATTATTATTATTATTATATATATATATATATATATATATAATTCACGATTACTAAAAGTGACCAAGAGTGCAGGGAGTTCCAGCATTGCTAGAAATAAGAGTCATAGACTCTTTAGCCACAGAAAGCACGTCCTATTTGAACTGACAGGGGAGACAACATCCCTACTGCAAGCGAGGTGTGTTAGATTAGCATACTATCTTCATACAGAAATTAATACTCATCAGTATTACTTACTCCATTGCATTTGGTGAAGCTGAATTTTCCTCTGTCAGTATTATAGGAAAGGTGATGAGCTGGCAGAATCGTTAGTATGCCACACACACACACACACACACACACACACACACACACATATATTTAATATCAACCTTATAATACACATTTCAAAGCTCCTCTGCAGTTATCAGCTACCATATGCTATCATACAGCAAGAATACTCTTTTTATTGAATATACATGGGGAAATCCACTAGTGTATGCAGGATTCAAACACAGAAAGATATAGTTCAAGAAGATGGAATGAACAGGCATTACTCCAAATCAAAATCACAGCAATTGTTCCTGTGCATTAGCAAGAGCTTTCAGTTGCTGAGTGTTTCATATATTATATAAATATTATATAAATATTATATAAATATGGTCTATCAATAGCTATGTACTTTCATATCATCCAGGTTAGTGGATTTGAGAGCATTGTAGGATCACCAATAGCTTTTTTGTTTTTTTTACACCCAAATTCAAATAGACATAAGTCATAAATAATACCAAAATAAATTGGAATAAAAATCAAAAATGTAAATTATAAAATAAACAGACCAAAATTAATCAATAGAAATATAGAAGTATAAAAACAAATCTTAAAATCTCGTATTCAGTCCTTTCTTTAGCATAGACATGTCTCACATTTTATGGAGATACATTAACACTTCAAGACAATAATGTTTCCAAAATATAGACTTGAGGAATTTCTTATCTCATTTGTCTGTAAGTGTTTTTATTTAAAGAACATGTGGTCAACATATTACTCCAGTGGGTTACTACTTGTCTGCTTGATCAATCATTCATAGATGTAATTACACAGGAATAATTTTTTCACCTGCACACTTATACATACATACATGTTCATTCAATTAGTATAGACATAAAAATATTTACAAACACACACACGCACACACACACATATACACATACTATTGGCAGTTCCTCTAACTTCATAGCTTGAAGTCAAATGAATAGTTTTCTTTTATTTTGCACTAATGTACATATATCCATCTAAAGTTACCCCCATTTTTGTTCTCATGAATGTGCATCTCTCCATGTCACTCTATCAGTCTTATTCCACTTACACTATAACATTCTTTTACCTAAACAACTGTACTTAACATATTTCTTATTATGGGTTTATACACACTAGGTGGACAACAATATAAATAAAATAATTTAAACACACCAGTAACGATAATGAATCATCGTAATGTCATGTTTTAGTAAACAACATTGATATAACCGAATGATCATAAAGACATACAAATTATTATGAATGTCATATAATTCAGGCAAACAACAAAATAATTTTTTCAGTAGAAATAACCATCAAATTATTAGCACTTTTTTGAGTAAATAGAGGATTGATATAACATTGAATTTTACATATTCTTTCTAGCTTCCAGAAATGAGCTTTCAAGTCTACAGTCACATGTTAAAATAATCTTTTTTGAGTAGGTACTATATGGTCTTGCATTTTGTATTACTAAGTTGTGGTGTGTTGTAGTTTTTCCTCTTGAGGTCCCATGTAAGGTCAGCGAGTGATGTGCATTGCTTTTTTCTCCAACAGTTCTTGAAGGTGTGGCTGGTTGCATTTACCAATCTGTCTATCTGTAATCAGTCATCATGACTATGGCTGTTCCTGACTTTGTCATGACTTGATAAGCTTTCTCCATTCTGGTCAGTTTTTTGCTTGGGTTTGCCATTTATCATGATCAATTCCCTTCCACCTTATGTTCCTTTTTGTAGTATCATAGAATTTCAGTCTAGATCTTCCCTGATTTCTGATTTCTTTTTCATTTGCATAGTTGGGAGTAAAGAATTTGTCTGGGGAGTCTGTTGTTAACTATCCTGTGTACATGGCCCAACCAACATGAATTTCTATCAATGAGGATTTCCATCATAGGAGGCAGGCCAGTACACTGTAGGATCTCTTCATTCCTGATCTTGTCAAAGTGAGTAATATTCATGAGTGGTCGTAGCTGTCCCATCATATAAGCATGTAACTTATCTACTTGAGCTTTATAGAGTGTCCAGGTTTCAGCTCCATACAGCAGGGAAGAAAGCATTATTGCCTGGTACACCTTACATTTGGCACATATAGAAAAAAGCCTATTTTTCTACAGTTTCTCCTGCAGTCTATCAAATGAAGCAGTAACTCTGCTGATTCTGTGATTTCCTGGCCTACTCATGCATTATTTGAGATGGTGCTGTCTAGGTATTTGACTGTTTTTCACAGGTCCAGCCTTTCATGTCCAATAGTGATGTTTTCTTCTGTTAGAGGAGAAATTAGGTTCTCCACAGGCTGGTAAAGGCATTCGGTTTTCCTGATGTGAATCTTTAAGCTGAACTGTTGTGCAACTCCGGCAAAGTTATCTGCCAGTTCCTGTACACTGTGGTATGGACAACCAGCACACTATCATCAGTGGACAGCATCTCCTACACTAGAACCCTCATAGTGTGCATCTTGACTTTATACTTTGCAGCATTGAACAGATTAGCATCATGCCATGTCTGGATGTAAATCCCCATTTCAACTCCCTCAAAGACGTGTGTATGTGTGTGTGTGTGTGTGTGTGTGTGTGTGTGTGTGTGTGTGTGTGTGTGTGTGCATGCGTGTGTGTGTGCATGTGTGTGCATGCACTTGGTTTTACAGTAAATTTATGTTTTTACATAAACACTCATTTGCCAAAGTGTATGGTTTCTTATCCCCAAAATTGCATTTTTTATATTATTATTTGCAACTCCATTGCCCCTTATTGTACTTGTTTTTGTATCTTTTATTGTGACTGTTATTGTTGTTTTCTATATATATATAAAATTGAGAATGTATGTCTCTGTGTATGTGTGTCTGTGTGTTGTGTGTGTGTGTCTGTGTGAATCCGTGAAACTCCAGAACTACACAACCAATTTCATTCAAATTTTACACATACCTTACTTAGGGTCTCGGTTGTGATTTAGTCAAAAAAAAAATTTAACTTCTTGCATACTTCCAGCCCACAGCAACATCATATCTCCTTCATGTGTCAAAAGTGAAACAAAAACACTCATGTCATTCGAACCGGAATCTCAAAAACACTGTTATTATTAAATTTATGCATTTCTAATCAATTTGGAGATATTTGCTATCGAATTGCAGATTTTTAACAATGCATTTGGTGATTATTTGCTTTATTTCTTGGGCAAAATTTACAACTTAGAATAAAAGAATAAAATTATTATTTCATTCAAAAATTGATGAGCTTTGTTTTTAGTGATGACTTGAAATGGTAAATATTTTTTTTAACTGTATTTGCTTGAAAAAAACATACTTTTCTTTATATTAAGCAATTCATTATAATTACTTTTATGATGTGCCTAAATAAAGACCATCGTTATAGATCAACATTTCTCAACCTTTTTCGCAATTTGGCTTCCCTTGGACATTGAAAAGGTTTATTTCGGCTCCCCTGTGTTGATGAAAAATTTAATCCAGCTTCCCATGTATCTGAGATAGACTGGCTGGCCCATGACAAATCTGACTAAGGTGGGGACCTGCAGAACTACCAGCTCACGAACTGCATCTGAAAGTTGGTGCGCCAATCATGCTGCTAAGGAATTTAGATGCTTTAATAATGTGCAATGGTACGCAGATGATTATCAAAAAATTGTGCTCCCGAGTTCTGTAGGCAACAATCTTGAATGAACCGGCCGCTGGCTAAGACATACTTATAACTCCCATGTCCCTTACCCACTCCGATACGACCTACAAGTTTAAACAGATGCAATTTCCCATCAAACTCTGCTTTCCTATGACAATCAACAAGGCACAGGGACAATCAATGCAAACGGTTGGTTTGAATCTGACAGAGCAAGTATTCTCACATGCACAACTGTACGTTGGCTGTCCCATGGTCTTTCTATTTGTGCACCCAAGGGAAGGACGAAGAATGTTGTCTACCAAGAGACACTCCAATGATAACAACGGCAACTTCAACTGCTCCAATTTCAACTCTGCAATTTTTTCATCGTCCGGCCAGCCCACGTAAGTCCAGTCTTGCTTTGCTCTCCTTACTAACTCACCATGACATTCTTTTTTTTCTACCAAGACCTGTCGCCCAAAAACCACTTCGTATCCACTTCTTCCTCTTTTTTATGTCTTCATTTCTCTCTTTGCGTTGTTCTCTGACCGGGTGAAACCGAGCTTAGCTGCTAGTTATTACTAATTCTATTTCCATTATTCTCATTGCTATCATTCCCAGTGCTTGCTCCATTCTTGTTACTCCTTTTATCTATGCTAAAGTTGATATATTAAGATCATCTGGGCTATGATAATTTTTTCCCCCTATTATTATGGGCTTCCCTATTTTCTGGATGTATGCTATCCCTGATGCTATTTTTAGAGTCTACAAATACTACATTCAGCTTCTTGTTCTTTAATTTCTGAATATGGTATTCAAAAGTTATTTGATGTTGCATATGACAGTTTCACCATATAGCTGTTAAAAATTTTATGATACCTACTAAATTTAGGGAAATGTCTATCTAATATGGAGAAAAATTCTCTAGTAATTTAGTGCCACATGTAATCCAAACACTGGATTGAACCATAATATACTACTTTCATTAGATTTGTTATTAGGCTTAGTGTAATTGTTATCATGCTTGGTAGAATCATTCCGATTGGAATTAAAATAGGCTTTTTCATTCTTATTTCCAAATGTTCTTCTATCTTCATTACTATTTGTATTTGCTTTCATTTGACTATTGGTCTCTGATTCTAAGGTTTAGGCTTTTTCCTTCTACGATACCAACTCTAATATTTACGTCCTCTTTATGTCTGCTAGTGTACTTATCTCTGCCTTTTTCTCTCTTTATTTCCGTTTTTATATTGATTAGCTATACTGTTGCTAAATAGGCGTAGGAGTGGCTGTGTGGTAAGTAGCTTGCTTATGAACCACATGGTTCCGGGTTCAGTCCCACTGCGTGGCACCTTGGGCAAGTGTCCTCTACTATAGCCACGGGCTGACCAAAGCCTTGTGAGTGGACTTGGTAGATGGAAACTGAAAGAAGCTCGTCGTATATGTGTGTGTGTGTGTGTGTGTGTGCATGTGTGTGTGTGTGTGTGTGTGCATGTGTGTGTGTGTGTGTGTGTGTGCATGTGTGTGTGTGTGTGTGTGTGTATGTTTGTGTGTCTGTATTTATCCCCCCAACATCGCTTCACAACTGATGCTGGTGTGTTTACATCCCCGTAACTTAGCAGTTCGGCAAAACAGACCTATAGAATGAGTCCTGGGGTCGATTTGCTCGACTGAAGGTGGTGCTCCAGCATGGCCACAGTCAAATGACTGAAACAAGTAAAAGAGTAAAGGAGTAAGTGTATACTTAATCTTTTCATTGTATCCAGCACTAGCTTGTGCAGCATTGTAATAACTCTGCATGTGAAGTAAATATTGTTTCATTTACAGAGTGCCTGGAAATTCTATCTGATACACTTTACACTATATATATTTTAATGCAGAATGCGGATGATTGGATATTTTATTTATACACCTTAGATGCTCATTTAATTTGTGGCATGGTTCAAAAAGCCCGGTGTTTAAATTAAGTGTTACATCTAGAAAATTTACTACTTTATGATCATTTTCAATTGTTATAAATTTTTAAAGAATTTAAATAGTTTTTTATATATTGCTCCATTTCAACTTCACTACAATTTACCATGAGAAAAAAAAGCGTCATTCCTATATAGATTCCCCCCTAACTTAGGAAGCCAGAATTCCATCTAGAAAAGAATGTGAATTCTGACAAGATCAGTAACCTGTGCTGAATTGTTTTATCCCATCTTTACGTTGAAACAATACGTTCTATTTAATTTCATATATAGCTCATTGTAAGCAATTATTGTATCGCAAGTAGCTAGTATAATATGTATCCCATAGATGGATAAATTAGAGTTGTGTTTGGCAAATAAGAGTACCTTACTACGTGATATTGGATGAATTGTAGAATAGTAGAGATATCAAGTTGTACAAACTCACTGTTGTTTTTTATTTTTCAGGCTTTTGAACCAACAAATAAATCCAGTGAGTTAGACTACAACATAAGTTTAACTATGGTTCTTAGAGTTGGTAAGATTTTATCTTTAATAGTCTTACTAATTCAATCTACATCTGATTTAGATAGGCATATCAGTCTAACTGTTGGATCACTATGAAAATAACATATGGTCCTTAAGGTCAATTCTTCAAGTTTTCTAAATGTATATGATTTTGTTCTATCTTTTGTCCCCAGCTCTGTAACTATTTCAAGTCCTTTCTTATCTATTTCACTTGGTGTATTTTTAGATTTATTATTAAGTTCTTTCATAAGTTTTTCATTGACTTGAATGTCAACATTATATTAATTTCTGGTTTTATCAGCTGGTAGTAAGATACCTGTTGTAGCTTTTAGTTTTTCAAGTAGTTTTTTCAATTTCTTCTAGTGTTACCTAAGACATTTTCTAAATTTTACTTTCTTAATTATATTACATTGTTCCTTCTCAAACATTGTCAGAAGTTGAGTAAGTGGTGGTGGTGGTAGTTCCTAGTGATTGAAATACCTGTTTGAGCATGTCTTCAAATTCAATCGTATTTTAATTTTCCTATCGAAGAAGAATGCCTTCTATTTCATTCTTTGGATGAAAGAACTTCTATTCTCCATTAGCTGGTTCAGCTACTCCCTTTTACTCAGTATAGGTATATCCTTAAGGAAAACATCCAGTGTAATCTTTTCCACCTTTAAGGCAGTGTTATGAGATATATCATCATCATCGTTTAACGTTTACTTTCCATGCTGGCATGGGTTGGACAGTTTGACTGAGGACTAACAAGCCAGGAGGCTGCACCAGGCTTCACTCTGATCTAGCAAGGTTTCCACACCTGGATGCCCTTCCTAATGCCAACCACTCTGAGAGTGTAGTGGGTGCTTTTTACATGCCACCAGTACAGGGGCCAGTCAGGTAGCACTGGCATTGACCATGCTCGAATGATGCATTTTACATGTCACCAGCAGAGGAGCCAGTCAGGTGGCACTGGCATTGACCACTCTTGAATGGTGCTTTTTACATGCCACATACATATATATATTATTACTATTATTGTTATAGTTTTATGATAGTCAGTGTCAGAATTGCCAGAGTTGATTTTCTATTTTTTGGCATGAAACCATTGGTAATTTTACTATTGTGAGACTATAATATAGTACTATATCAATAATAATAATAATATACCCACTGTATTACCTAATATATTTGTGCCCTTTTTACCAGACTCATATAGTCAATTATATATGCATTTGTGTGAGTGTGTAAAGTAAAACCAATAAATATTTATAAAAAGCAATACAAGAACAAAGTTTGACCAATATAATATTAGTTTAATGTTTGATGAGTTGACCTGAGAGTGTTTTAGCATTTCTTACATTAGTCCTTCATCTGAGAAAAAAAAAAGAAAAAGTGAAGGGAGAGAGGGAGAGGAAGAGAGAAACAGTGGGTTCATAAAATAACAAAGGAAAACTGTTACAAAAGTTTAAAATTCAAAAATACAATTAAAAAGTATATAAAGGAAACATATTTTTAAGCATGCAGTTGTGAAACTAAAAGGGAACGGTTAAAATTGTTTTTTGAGATGCTAAAAGTCAAATTCCAGGATGAAAAGTAAAATGCAAATTGGTAAAAAGTTTGAAAAGTTGGCAAAATATGCAGGAAGAAGGTAAAATGTCTGAGAAGTTGATAAAAATCTGGGAGATTGGTAAAAAGTCCAAGTAGATGATACAATCCAAGATGGTGAAATCATATACATGACAGATGGAATGCAAGAAATTGATACACACATGCTGTTTTCAATTTTAAATATGCATTAGGCAACACTTTAGCAGAAAAGTGTTGAATTTAGCAATAGAGTTTTTAATAAGTTTATCATTTTTCCTAAACACTGCTAATAGAATGGGAATGGAAATAAAATACCTTCAATAAAAGAAATTGAATTTACAAATTATCTAATGATGTTTTCAAGTTTTACATTTTTTAACGTAAATTGAATGTGGATGAGAAATATATTTACATTTTGAGGTAAATTGCGTTAGCTCTTGTGCGTATTTAATGCAAACCTTTCAACAATGATTTTATACCTTCATTCTGTTCTATTGTCTCAGTCTGTCTTTATTTTATTATTCTATAATACAAACAGTAACAATTCTGTGCTGACTTGAATTTAAAATGTCAGTTGATTGGTTAGTAAATGTAGAATGTCAGCTGATTGGTTAACAAATGTAAAATGTCAGCTAATTGGTTAGAAAATGTAAAATGTCAGCTGATTGGTTCTGCTGGTGATTATAATTTACAAGGGCCTTGCATAAGAGATCTATTTTAGTTGATACTGTCAACACTGACTGATGACACCTGTAACACAAAGCATTCTGTTTACCACTTTCCGTTATTCTAGTGGTATGTCGCAGTACACTATCTCAAGCATTTTATCCTTACACATGATAAGAGAATATGATTTGAGAGGTATTTCACTGTTATTTCTACCTGGCTAAGTGACTACATAGTGATTCCCTAATTCCATAGGTACAAGTGATGGAGTTGAAGAAGAGGCAAACAAAGTGGACTTTCTCATGTCAAGAGAAAGTTTTTACCTCTTCACTTACCAGTAAAGTTTGTAGTTGTTACTGTTGTTTAACCAAAGCTCAACCCTGATCAAGAGGGCATTATGAGGAAAGGCATTCCAATTATTAACATCCCATTTTTTTAGAGCAAAGAATATCATGAAATGCAGTTCAGATTTTCAAGTTATATTGGATAGTCTTCATGTGTGGGATCTGACAGGCTGAACAGTTTTCTATTAAAATAATAGTTGATCTCTGCTGTGATTTTTGTCAGTAACAGTTCATGGAGTATGGCTGCCTGGTACAAGGAGAGTGTATTAGAGTAAATACAAACCTTGTTTCAGTCAGTTGGTGGTTGAGAACTTTTGCTTTGATGAGAAACTTGTCCAGTCAAGTGAAACATGTACTATCAAAACATCAAGAAATTTGAGCACTTTTACCAG
>NC_142945.1:32197868-32225368 GCF_046866305.1 Octopus bimaculoides | reverse complement strand
ATTTTACACATATAACGGGATTCTTTGCAAACTGGCTTGCCATAGGCATTCCATGTTTTTGCACATTGTGCACACTTTTCTGTGGGAAATTTCTTCTTTTCCATGGGAGAATGTCCAGATGTGTACTGAGAGGGTGAGATGATGATGATCTTCCAGCTCATCGATGAGGAACATCAACATAATTTTCTTTGAAGAGGGAATCAATAGCATGAGGCCCTCATCAATAGAAATGTCTCGTTTTGGAGTGTACAAACTCTGGAATTTCTCTTGTAGCTTAAAGTATATATCATATATTTTATGCAGCTTAGAATTTGGATGACCTGCTTCGTCATAAGAGTCATTATCAATGAAATGTAGATATTGTCATATCTTACAAAATTGCATTAGAAACATGGCAGTTCCATAAATTGGCTGTTCAAGAAGAGGATGCTTTGACCAGTGCATTTCCAAATTTGGTGCCTTTATAATACCTCCAAGCATGTTCACAGCAAAAAATAAATGATTTCCCTAACTGTAACAGCATGCCAATTCTTATCTCTAGGTGAAGTTTGTTTTGCAAATCTATTTGTCTCACTGCAAACAAAGTCAACTAAATCATCATCAGAATAAAAGGAAAAAACATCAAGAGGAGCCATTTCCGATATATCATCATCAATTAATATTCCTGGTTCTCCAACGAAAGGAAATGGTGGAAAAGCATCCACAAGATTATCTCCAACAAGAAGCCAATACCATTACCTGGCAGCAAGCAAGGCATCATCATTACTATCATTATCATCATCATCATCTGAGAGAGTAACTTCTGGATCCAATTCACATGCAGTAGATTCTGTCATCAATTTCATTGTTGCTACTTAATTTAAAACTAAAAAGCAAAAATGCAAAATGTGTCCTTAGAATAAGCCAACGTATGTACATATGTGTGTACTAATGAATGACTGATAATTGTAATGATGCAAGGCATGAGTCATGTGACTGAAGTGAGAGCATGAATGGTGTGACCCACTGCCAGACATATGATTAAGACAAACATACTCGTTTACACCTGCAAAGTGCTCTAGAAGGGTTGAGTTAGACATGATATTCTGTCCCGGCTATTATTTGAGACAATAACTTTTGGACGAGATATTTCATCCAACTCTGAAAAAGGTAAAACATGCAAAAACAAGATATCTCACCATTGCCAACAAGGGGGTAAATGAAATGACTACCTTAGGAGTCACCAATCTACAGCTCACAGGCTATATTCAGCCAATGACATTTTTTTTTGTTTTTGGTTTGCTGCTGAATTTATGGCATATATGATGTTGCATACAAAAAATTTTTTCTGGTGTTCATTTATCAGGTCATCCCATAAGTTCTGTCTGATTTTACCTTTTTCAAAATTGAATGAAATTTAATAGTATTTTAGAATGTCTAATAGAATTAAAAAGATTTGAGATTTAAAGGAACAGAATCACAAAATATAAAAAAGAATCCTACATAAAAAAAAGAATCCTACATATGTTTCAATTCAGCCATTAAGTTCAGATCATCACCATTTAAGTGATGTTAGATGTAAAATAACCCCACATGTGTAAGGATTTTCGAGCGAGATCGTTGCCAGTGCCCCTGGACTGGCTCTTGTGCGGGTGGCACATAAAAGACACCATTTCGAGCGTGGCCGTTTTCGTGTGGGTGACACGTAAAAGCACCCACTATACTCTCTGAGTGGTTGGCGTTAGGAAGGGCATCCAGCTGTAGAAACTCTGCCAAATTAGATTGGAGCCTGGTGTAGCCATCCGGTTGCACCAGTCCTCAGTCAAATCGTCCAACCCATGCTAGCATGGAAAGCGGACGTTAAACGATGATGATGATGATGATGATGATGATTATGGCAGGATATCATCATGGCAGATGTTTACTTTCTGGTGGCAAGCAATGAAATAAGTAAGACAAGGACTATATTTTCAAATATTCAATTAACATAAACAACAATTCATTAGGATGCCGAGGTCGTGTGGGGAGATATTATCTAGTGAAATCTTTCTAAAATACTATATACATATATATATATATATATATATGCATGTGTGTGTGTGTACAAATGTGTCTGTGTTCATGGCTTCTCATTCTCTTTATAACGTTCTTATTGATATTTACTGCATACTGAGTGAGAACAATGCCACAGTCTATGTAATGGTATCATTGTTTGCAATCTGCCTCAAAAACATGTCTAACTATTGAGCTGTTGTTTGGCAATCAAAGGCGTAGGATGAAATTTTACTTTATTTGGAAACAAGAAAGTATTGATGACAGGAAGAACAATTGGTCATAGAATAACTACCTCCATAAGTTTTGCTTGACTCATACCAGCATGAAAGAGTGGACATAAAAATGAGGAAAATGGCGATGATGATGATGATGATGTATGTATATATATATATATGTGTGTGTGTGTGTGTGTGTGTGTGTGTGTGTGTGTGTGTGTGCAAGCATATGCATATATGCATATATGTGCATGTGTGAATTTACACACACACACACATACATACACACATATAACACAAAATATACCAAGCATTAAATTTTTTTTTTTAAATGACCAAATATTCAACAAAAAAACAAATACTGAATTTTAAAAGAAAATTATCTGAGAGTGAATTTAACAGAAATCACCCTAGATAGAGAACAACAAGTAACTCAAGATCTGTTTTTTTCAACAAGTACAGAACAATTACAGAAGAAACACATTTGAAAATCATTATAAGAGAGAGAATTTTGAAACAACAAACAAACAGGGAAAGAACTTTGTAAATATTTATGAAAGGTAACATAATTCATGAATATATAAATAAAACAAATCTAGCTAATCAAAACTTCAAAACTTTCATAATCATTTCTTAGACCCTGTCAAAAGGAATACAGGCAGCAGGTGGAACAGCTAAGAATAAAAAAACAAAAGTTTTAAATTTGTCCAATAAAATACTAACATTAAAATAAATGAACACACTTGCAAACAGGCTTAAATTTACACCAACACCACAAAATTTGAATCTATATGAAATCAAAGATAATGTTACAAACCTGCTGAAAACTAAGGCTTACAGAAGAGCTGTTTGATAAAGACAACAATGATGAATATTTAGCCAGAAATAGAAGTAAATAAACTGATTCAAAACTGGTTCTAAAAGAAGTTGATAAAGGAAGTGTTATAGTTGTAAGGGGCACAAACTATTTTAAATTTCCCTCACTATCCATACTTGAAGACAACAGTTGTTGTGAAAAGTTAACTGCAATCAGTAGAAAATAATGCAAACGCTTAATGTCCTAGCCAATTTATTCAATAATGGCTTAACTGATAACGACTACTTTTTTAAATGTAAAACAAGCAATTTATATGAAATGCTAAAAGTCCATTAAAGTAATTTTATAAATGATGACCATAGGAAATCCTCAGTTCCTTGTTTAAATGTTCTTCACCTAAATGTTTTAAAATTATAACAAATAGTGGCAGGACCATCTTATGAAACCTACTGAGGCACATTACTGAAACTATATTTGATGCATATACAGAGAAACTAAAATATGACTTGGGATATGTTAAACCACCTTCCATGTAGTGAATAAAGAAATCTTAATAGTTTCTTTTGATGTGGTTAACCTGTATTCAAATGTTCATTATGAATATGGAATAAAAGTAATACAATTCTGGCTTAATAAATGACCTCATGAGTCAACAGATCACATACAAAAAGAATTTATTATTGAAGGTCTTCTACAAAAGAACTTTCTTAAATTTTAACCAAGTAATATATAAACTAAAATTTGGAATGGCAAGGTAGTCCCATCATATGTAAATTTAGCAATGAGATATCTTAAGATAAAAATATAAGGAAAATCAAGGCAGAAATATGTAAAGCATTCTCATAATTACTTAATAGAAAACTGGAAAAGGTACTTAGATGATTGCTTTATTCTATGGGAAGACAGTTTGGATAGACTCACTGAATTTAAGATTCTTGCAAATAGTATCAACCATAACCTTCAGGATACTATGGAGTACAGCAAGGATAAATTGCACTTTTCAGACATATTAGTTATAAAAAAAGCAGAACAAGATTGAAATAGATGTGTTATAAATCAACAAACTCAAAACAATATTTACTTTCATACCACCCAAAACACAATCAAGTCAATATCCCATACAATCTAGCATTATTGAATCCAAACACTTAAAAGGAACTAGAAGATATTCTGATCAGATGACACTATCCACCATCATTAATTAACAATGCAAAAGAAACCACAAAGGCAAGAAATTTAAGAACTGTAATAACCAAAACAAAATGTTTTAGTATACATTTAAATCCATAACCCTATGATTATCGAAGTCTTTAATGTAAGTAATCAAAATTTATCAGTTAAAACATGACCCTAAAATGAAGGGAATATTAGAAAAATAAAAAGTAATTAAAAGTAAAAAGACTAACAGTCGCATTCACTACATAAACTCAATTAACTCTCAGCATTAATACAAATCATAACAGTAAAAAAATCTATGAGATTGAATTGTGGAATTTGTATTAATATATGCACAGACTCCAAATTATGCTTTAAAAATGGGCAAAATTTTTAAATAATAAAATAACATAACATGCCTATCAGAAAATATAATTTATCACATAACATACTGTGGGTGTGGCAAGAATTACATTGGCTAAACACGCATGTCAATTAGAAGACAGTTTACCACGAAAATATGTGACCCATACATGAAAAAAGTTCGACTCAGCAAGCATTTAGATAAATGCACAGATACTCAGCAACCAAATTTTAAGCTTTTCCTATTATATCCATGTGCAGAAAATAGTACAGAATAATAATCAATAGAGAAACTTTTTTATTGAAAAATATAAACTAAATTTAAGCCATTAACCAATTATTGATACTTATTTTCAATTCATTTATCAATATTTATAAAATACATATTTTCCCACATTTTTTGAATAGTTGATGTATAAAAATGTATACCCCTGCTCAATTTAGGTCTATTAACACATTATATTACCACCTTCGTTACCTAGTGAGTCTATAATGAGGCTGCTTCTGGTGGACACATATACTAAATAAGGGCTAGTAACTAGCCATTACACACATGTACATTTCAATGAAAATATTCTCTAAGAAGTTAAACCAGTTTGTAGTTACATACAACAAAACATTTACATATTTTTGTAATTATGTGCATTGGAGTGTTTAATGATGTGTTCTGAAAGAATTTAAATGTGAAAATGTACTTTGGAATATGTAATCTTAAAATAATTTTATGGTAGTAATGCATTTTGAATATATGATATTTTTGAATATGTAATAATGTATTTTGAAATAACTTGATTAGGATAATCTATTTTTGAATATGAATTATGGTATTTTGAAACTGCAGTATAAATTATTTTCCCATGCATGCATGCATGTATGTGTGTGTGTGAGAGAGAGAGAGAGAGAGAGAGAGAGAGAGAGAGAGAGAGAGAGAGAGAGAGAGAGAGAGAGAGATTCTAATGAAAGTGTTAACACAAAAGCTGTTGAGAAGACTGCAAACCACAAAAAGAAAAGAAAAAAATTATTCTCAGACAAGAAACCTGCTTGAAAGCTTGCAACACCATGAACTCAGCTAAGTCAACCATAGGGCCAGATAATGGTGCTGAACTAGACAACAAACTAAATCTACTACACAAGAATAACATCATACAAAAATAAACTTACAGTAAAAAAGATATAAGACCACAAAGTGAGGTTGTTGGATAATATTAAGGACAAAATGTAAGATGGTGGAAGACATGAGGCTAGTAGATATCTGGGTAACAGATAAGAAATAAGCTGCACTGTTTGCTGTGCACACACAATTTACATAAGCTATGGATTCAGACTAGTTATTTATGTATTTAAATATAATCACTAGAATTTTAGAAGACTAATAGTGTTCAAGAATCCTTACCTTTGTATATGTGCATTTGTGCATGTGAGATCGTATGAGTGGATAGGGCTACAGACATGTGACCATGTACATGCATGCATTTGCATTTGTATGTCCCATGTGTGCACATGCAGATGTATTTTGCATGTACATGTGTGTGAGTGAGCTATTGCATACATATAATCATATTTGCATGTTTCAGTACTTTTCAGTAGTTTATCACCATATGAAATATCATTAAAAAAATTTTAATCTAACTAGAAAGTAAGTGAATCAACTTTTTTTCTGACACAGCTAAAAATTCAGTCACCCTATTTACCTCTGAGCAATTAAGATTTGAAATAAATACAAAATAATATTAATTTTAATCTGGTTCCAAAAAGTTTCATATAAAGCATTAAAATACATTAATATATTTTCTGGAACTATTTGTATGTATTTGAAAATCAGTTTTTCTTCTATGATTGAAACACTGGTTCAACAGGGTCTCAAATTCAGATTTATGAAGGAAAATAAATGTACAACATACAAATATACACACACATGCACACACAAACTCCATATGCACACTGGCTGGAAAATATCAAGTGGGAAAAGGGAAAGTGTAAGTGTGTGTGTGTGAGTGAAAGAAAGAGAGAGGGATAGAGAGAGGGGGGGAGAGAGAGAGAGAGAGAGAGAGAGAGAGAGAGAGAGAGAGAGAGAGAGAGCTGTGTTAAGTTGCTTAATGTTTTCCATCTATAGCTGCTGCATGTGTATCAACAATCTACCATCTCACTTGAAAATTGAGATGATATATTTTCAAAATCTGAAATGATTTACATTACCAAAAAAACACTTAGCTGTTTCACATCAATTAGTTTGACTAGCAGCAAGTACTATGCTCTTGTTAATTGTTTTCAGTCACAAATACTGCCTAAGCCTTCACGCTCTTGAATCAGCTAAGCACTTAGGATAAACATTTAGGATATGACAGCTGGAGCAAGAAAGGGCAGCAACAGCACTTTTCTGGTACTCATTTGAGGTGAGTAAACTGGAGCAACATAAAATGAAGTGTTTTGTTCAAGAGCTCAACATGCCACAAGTCCTAGAAATTAAATTCACAACCTTATGATCATGAGCTTATATCCATAACTACTTGGGTACAATAAAGAAGTGACCAATTAGTTAAATTAAACAAACTAAATACTAAGTGTAACCAAAAGTTAACAAGTTAACCTTTTTTTTTAATATGCCTATCTAGAGATTGTCAGTTTTTGGTTGGGTTCATTTTAAGTATTTGATCACTTATGTTACAGCTATATGTTTACTGAAGTAGGCATTATCCACAATTACTCAACAATAACAACAACACAGAAAAAAAAAGCTTCAGCATCAACATTGGTGACATTATCAGATTCCCTGACATGTATTTGAACTAACCAAAAGAAACCTGTTGTATATGTTTATACACTGCATTTCAATTTATAACAACATATTTTATTTAAAGACTACTCACTGGAATTCAACAAAAATTTCCAGAATGAGGACAACTGTTATATGTGTGGTGTGTAATAAACGTGAGGTTTTGTGCAAGTGTAAGCAAACCACAGCCATTTGCATGATTTCCACAAACTTCCAGTGTTCCAAATTATTAATGAGTGGTCTGATAATCATGTAATTATAGGTTGTAAATGTGACTTAACTGCTTCAGAGAAATCTGTTATTGCTTCTGAATTTGCAAAAAGTAAATCAATATTAGAAATGTCTAAAATAATTGGAAACTTTCACCAAACTGTGAAAAAAATTGTTACAGCTCCAACAAAGATATGTAAGAGAACCGACAAGGGTCATTCAAGGACTGTTTCTCGGTGTTCTATGTCATGAATTAAGTATGAAGCTGTAAAGAACCCAGGTCTTAAAAGTGGAGAAATTTTCAAGCACTTTGGTGAAACAACTGTGTCCAGAACTACCCAATATTGTCTTCTGAAAAAGGTCAGTAAACCAGTGACATCAGATAAAAAGCCACCTTTGAATAAAATACACATACAAAATCTTCTGAAATGGGCAGGAGATAACATGAAGGTTGACTTTTCAAAAGTTTTGTTTATAACTCATACTAGCCTTGATAGAACTGATGGTTAAAGTAAGTGGTGGGTTGTAAATGGATGAGACACCAACAAGGGGAAGAGGCACCATGATTTGGGCAGGTATCATTGGGGCATTATTATTATGGTTGGTCCTTGGAAGGTGCCTGACAGTGTTAAAATGACTGCAGATGCTTACACAGCCTTTCTGAGGGGGCACCTTTAACCTTGGTTAAAAAGCAATGGATCACCTTCAAGACAACCATAATATTCATGCAAGATAATGAGCCCTTGCACTCAGCAAAGAAAACTACAGAGTATCTACAACAATTACGATTCTGTGGGCCTCCAAAGATGAAGAGGCCTGCCTGTTCCCCCAACTTAAACCCAATAGAAAACATGTGGAGTATTCTAAAGCGATGAGTTTACAAGAATGGACACCAAGTTAGGAGCAAGGATGAACTGTAATAGGCAATACTGGATGTTTCTCATGGTATAAGATCACAGGAGATCCAGAAATTAGAACATATCATGGACCAGCACCTTTTCCAACTTATTTGAAACAAAGGCTCATATATCCCTCATTAACCAGCTCACCTATCATTTTTGAATGCAGCTTATTTGCTTATTTCTATTTCTTCCATGTTTATGACTGTATGTGTTCATTTCAGTATGTACATCAAACAATTAAGTTGGTATTTTCTTGTTTACATGAGTTTTAATTACACCTCGCTAATAATTTGAAAGAGTAAAAGCTTACATAAGTTTGGTAAATGACCGTAGTTTCTGTGTTGTTCTCCAGAACCCAACGTCTTTTACACACCACGTACATATAACTTGTCATCATTCTGTGGAGATTTTGTTGAATTCCAAAAAGTAGTTTTTAAGTAAATAAAAATGTTACGTTGTTAATAATTTGAAACACAGTGTATATATATGAATGTGTTTGGGCACAGGAGTGGCTATGTGGTAAGAAACTTGCTTCCCAAATTCATAGTTCCGGATTCAGTCCCACTGCATGGAACCTCGGGTATGTGTCTTATACTATAGCCTCGAGCCAACCAAAGCTTTGTAAGTGGATTTGGTAGAAGGAAACTAAAAGAAGCCCATCATGTATATATATATATATATATATATATATACATGTGTGTGTGTGTGTGTGTGTGTGTGTGTGTGTGTGTGTGTGTGTGCGTATGTATGTGTATGTATGTATTTGTGTGTCTGTGTTTGTCTCCCGCCATCATTGCTTGACACCGATATTGGTGTGTTTACATCCCCATAATTTAGCGGTTAGGCAAAAGAGACTGAAAGAGCACTAGGCTTATAAAGAATAAGTCCTGGGGTCGATTTGTTCGACTAAAGGTGGAGCCCCAGCATGGCCACAGTCAAAGGAGTGAAACAAGTAAAAGAATAAAAGAATATATGTGTGTGTGTGTGTGTGTGTGTGTGTGTGTGTGTGTGTGTGTGTGTGTGTGTGTGTACGTGCATGTATGTGAACATATATGTGTATATACAAACACACAGTGTGCTTCTTTCAATTTCCATCTATCAAATACAATCACAAGGCTTTGGTCTGCTCCAATTTGCCATGCAGCGGGACTGAACCTGAAATCATGTGGTTGGGAAGCAAACTTCTTACTATACAGCCACATTTGTACCTATATAAATTATTTACATGTTTTCAAGTGATGTCGTGAAATTTGTACTTTCTTATTGTTAAGTAAAATTTCCTCAAATCAAACTATTTCTTTGTCATTTGTGACTTTACATCAAAGGTAGAACAAAATGAACACAACAAACGGAAACCAGCAAAACACATGTGGGAAAAAGGATAGCACAACAACAGCAAACAGGTCAAAACAAGATACACAGATCATTTGCAGCCAATTGCTTCTTCAGTCAAAGTCTGAAATGTCTTCGTAGTTTCGCCCACTTATCTCCAGTACTACTCAAAACTGGTTGGGCGAAGGACTTAAGCTAAAGGCATTAAGCGTCTGGGTAAGACAAACGAATGTACATATATGAAAAGAAATAAGTAAACAACAGAAAGGGTCTTTCAACTACAGGACAAACATAACATATGAAACAGAATTATACATATACAATGGACAAATGCCTTTTGGCTATAAAAGAAAGGAAAATAATTATACAATTACAACAAAAATAAAACACAGTTCTATATTTAAGAGATGAGGAATTATGTACATTATTTACATTTGACAGATATTTGTCCGCGTTTTGTTTGTTGCTAACACAACATTTCAGCTGATATACCCTCCAGCTTTCATCAGGTGTCCTGGGGAAATTTCAAACTAGGTTCTCATTCCTAAGGTATTTTTTTGATGCTACTGCTATTATTATTATTATGGTCACTGCTTGGAATCTTGGGGTTAGAAGCCTGCATTCTAAACCACTACGCCATATGCCCGTGGGCAATTATGGAGTGAATTTTAGGGCTTATAAATTTAATATTCTCCTATCCTTCCTTAATACTGGTTCCCATATGCTGTTTATATCTGTACTCAGTCTGCTTAGGAGGTTGTTGTGTCCTAGCATATAAGCTGCTTCTTTTAGTTTTCGTATTTTCCAGTGGTGTTCTCTGTCTATTATTTTAACTTCATCCCACGGGGGAGGTGGTCTCCATTTTTCCATACATGATCAGCTATACTACATTTATCAATATCTCCTTGTGTCACAGCTTTGCGATGTTCGTCTATCCTTATTTTGAGGGGGCAACATGCTTCGCTTTCGTATAACCTACCACGGTTGCATGGAATGGTGTACACACAGTCTTTGGTCATATTCTCTTCTATTGGTGGTTTTACTTGAAGGAGATATTTGCGAAGTGTTGTATTACTCTTGAATACTGTCCCGATGTCATATGGGCCACAGTACTGAAGAAGTAGTACTGAACAAAGGTCTCAACTTTGCAACAACCATCAAGTGCATTCCATACTTGGACATAATAGTCCCTATTGAAGAGATACCGAAAGCTCGGAGAGATGAACTAAGGTGGAAAGTGAGACAGGTACTAGAAAAAGCAAAACTTCTCAAACCAAACATCACTAAGGAAGAAAAGTTCGCTATCAAAAGACTACAGAGTGACAATTCCATCATAGTACTTCCAGCGGACAAGGGAAATGCTACAGTGGTGATTAACAAGTCTGACTACTCTGAAAAATTGGCAAGTCTCATAAGTGATGGTATTCCATTAAGGCCTATAGTGAGATGTAGAGGTTCAGCATGTTATTCACTGAGCCGCTTCCCTGTGGATATAATCAGTCCATTAGCAGGAAAGTCAACTTTGTTCGAGAAGAATTCCACCCACTTCACAGAATTGATCAAGGATACCCCCTTTGAATCCAACCAGGTGATGAGTCTAGATGTTATAAGTCTGTTCACCAAAGTCCCAAAGTGAAGCACTATCGGTGATTCAAGAAAAACTAGTGACATCTAAAAGAACTCACTAGTATACCAATAAGAAATTTGATGGAAATCTGTGTAGAAACTACCTACTTCAGTATGGACACTAATATATATCAACAAGAGGAGGGTTTAGCTATGGGTTCGCCATTATCACCGATAATAGCCAAAGGCAAAACAACCCTCATTCTCTTTTATAACAGTACAAGACAGTAGCATCAAGCTACAAGGTTAAGAACAAAACAAAACAATTATCAATAGAAAACTGAATTAGTTATAGCTTGTCTTTTTTAGTTGTTCATTCAAATGACATTATAATGTTACTATATATAGTTTGGTAGAACAACCAGGAGAAACAGAGCTTCATATATAGGTATATTTATTTATATAGTTTATATATTTTCTTTTAATCTACAGAAAGTTACAAAAGCGACTGAAGGGCTGAAATGTTTGGTGGTGGTTATTTAACAACAATGATCTGTTGATATTATGTAGAGGATGTAGACACCAACCATTTTTGTTCCACAAACTAGTCTCATGCAAGACAATTTTTCCACCAGCTGGGAGATCACATGCATAACAAAAATTGCATAATATATAATTTAACTATTACATATATAGTGCATATATAATACATATATATTATATAATCCTTTCTACTATAGGCACAAGGCCTAAAATTTGGCGGGAGGGGGCCAGTTGATTAGATCCACTCCAGTACGCAACTGGTACTTAATTTATTGACACCCCCCACCCCGAAAGGATGAAAAACAAAGTTGACCTCAGCAGAATTTGAACACAGAACATAGTGATGGGCGAAATACCACTAAGCATATCATCCAGCGAGCTAATGATTCTGCCTTATTAAATAATAATAATATATATACACATAATACAAAAATCACCCTGCAGACTGTGATAGTCAATAACAGAAAATAAAATATTAGAATTTATTCTTTGTGTGTGGTTCAGTACCAAAAGAACTAGTGGTCTAGTGGTTGGGGATTCCTGATGTAGAGAACATGCCATGATATCATAAGAGAGCTGCAACATTTACAACTTACATTTTATACTCTGTCTCTAAAAGTGGTATTTTACACAAAAAAAAAGTGGTTACAATTGGGCAATATCTTGTAGTAAACAACCAAATACATTTCACAATAATAATAATCAGCAGCAGCATCCCAGTCACCTCAGTCACGATTGATGTCATTATTATTTTCAATTTTGCAAACAGAAATTATTAATGTATCAGGTCATCCCATAAGTTCTGTCCGATTTTACCTTTTACAAAATTAAATGATATTTAATAGTATTTTAGAGTGTCTAATAGAATTGAAAATTATTTTTATGCATTTGCGTACATTTAAACTAGTTAAATATTATTGTACAGAATAATCGAATTAAAATTTCTTTGATTAAAAACCCTTTCTAACACGGAAGTATCCAAAGAGTATTTGATGCACATAATGCTTTATGAGTACAAAAAAGGAAACTCTCCAGCCAAAGCGACTTGAAACATACACTCAGTTTATGAGAAAGAATGCTTGATTGAAAGATCTTGCAGATGGTTTGCAAAATTCAGAACTGGAGATTTCAGCCTTGAAGATGAAGATCAAACAGGACGTTCAATTGAGTTTGATGATAAGTTCCTTGAGGCATTACTTGATGAAAATCCTGCATTATCAGTTGAAGAATTGGCAATAAAGCTTAGTTCAAGCCATACAACTGTTCATCATCATCTTCAACAACTTGGAAAGGTTCCTTAACTTGGAAAATGGGTGCCTCATGAATTGTCCGAAAGCAACCGCAAATCCTGAGTTGACATCTGCTCTTCTCTCCATTCTCACAAACTCATTTCACCCTTTTTGGATAGACTTGTGAATGGTGATGAAAAATGGATCTTCTATCACAATATTAAACATCATAAACAGTGGCTTGGTAAAATGGAAAAAGCTCAACCACAACTGAGAAGGGAACTTCATGGGAAAAGGTTCTTCTCTCTATCTGGTGGGATTACAAAGGAGCAATTCATTTTGAATTGTTACCACCTAATGCAACAATCAATGCTCAAGTCTACTGCCAGCAATTAGAGCGTTTGAACCAAGCTTTGAAGAAAAAAAGACCTGCTTTAGTGAATCGATTAGGAATGCTGTTTCATCAGGACAATGATGATGCTTAGGAAGTGATGATGCTTAGAAGATATAAAAATAACGTCAGCAGTAGCAACAGCACACACTTTTTCTCTATCTTTCAGAAATAGTGGGAAACAGTTCTTTTATTGAAGATATTTATGTACGAATATTATTTGACAGATAGCTTTCATATATAATAGACGAGAAAGTCATCATCATCATCATCATCATTTAAAATTTGCTTTCCATGCTGGCATGATTAAGACAGTTTGATAAGGAGCCAGTGAGCTGCAGAGCTGCATTGAGCTCCAATGTCATCTTTGGCATGATTTCTACAGCTGGATGACCTTCCTAGTGCCAACCATTTAACAGAGTGTGTTGGGTGCTTTTTTCCACTCCATCAGCACGAGTGAGGCTGCCATGTAATTTGCAAGATAGAAAAGAACACAGAAGGAGAAAGAAAGTGGGGGGAAAACCTCTCACTACTAATAAGTATTTGGAAAGGTAAAGTGGAAATGAGCGGCTGTATGCCATGTGTTGAAAGGCATATGTGTCTTGCTATAGAGGAGATATATGGCTGAAGGAGATGAACAGAAGGTAGTAATGGGTTGCTGGATCAAACTTTCAAGAGACAAAGAACAAGATGAACATAAAAGAGGACAAAGGGGAGATCATGGAAGAGGATGATAGAGTGGATGCTTTCATAAGAGTGTGAAGCAGGAGTAAACAGGTGAAGGAAGAGGTTAGTGTAGAAAGTGAAAAACAAGGGTTGGGATGCAGATGATAGGAAATACTGGTATGTAGATGGGTGAGATTGAAGATATGGGAGTGAGTCATGAAGGACAACAGACCAGAAAGTAGTAGAATAATGTGTAAAGTGTAGGAGCTGTGGAAAAAGAGAGACAGGTATTGAGAATGATAGCAGATAAGACAGGTGTCTAGGGGGGAAAGAAATGATTAATAGGCTTCTTTTGACAGTTTTTTTAAAGCAATAATTATATTAAAACAATTGGTAGTTATTGATACATTTAGAAATAAAAAAAACACATTTCCAAATAAAGTAATGAATGCCCAACATACTTATAAAACAAAACCATCATTTCAGTTGATTGTGATATTTTTCAAACAATTAAAAAAACATGCATTCATCAACTATTCTACAGTAATAGAGTTAATTGCTCAATGTACCATGATAAGAGATATCCATTAATGGATGGCACACTTTATTGACCTAATAGGCTGGAGAAAGGTGGGAAATAATACTACACATTATAAAACGTCAATTTGAGTCAGGAAAAATAGAACCCCTGACAGGACTTGACTCACTTACCAATTGCTTACTGAGAGATAATTCACTTTAATTACATAATGTAAATAATATGTGGCTCACGTGTCATCAGCAATCTTTATTGTCTCTAATATTATTTACATCCCTACACAAACTATGCCAACAACCCTAAATTGCTAAGTGATTCACATGCAGCAACAGTATTGAACAGTAACACAGCAACAGTATTGAACACTAACACAACCTCCAACATGAAAATAAAACTTATTCTCTTTTGCGTTAGTTTTAATATTTTCAACAACTATTGTAAAATATGCCTTTCTACAGTCAACAAACACCAGCTCTCAAAATGTGATCAGTCTATTTAATCCTTTGGCAATCTTGAAATAATGATAGCTTTATAAGTAGTGTTTCTGATCAACTTGCATCCAGCAAAAACATTGCACACATTTGGCAAAACTCCTGTCATGTACACCAGATTTACATGCAACATACTCTTACATGTTATTCATCAATAGTATCTTTCCCTTGAGAAGTTAAGAAAAAGTAGCACTTGATATGAAAAAGTCTTTGACTGTTTCTAACAGAAGAAACTCCAAACTAAACTGCTCACCTGTCCATCTCATACTTTCAATTGGAAGTGTTTGGCCAAATTACACCATAACACTGTTAACCCTGATGTACCATAAAGTTCAAATATATCATCTGCATTCTTACTCATTGTACATTAACAATTTCTTTGCCTGTCACCTTTCATAAAACCACTCTTATGCAGATAATACCACTCTTCACTCCTTAATAACTGTATATAACACATGTCATTCACATACAACATAGAGACCTTATACTACAGCTGCACGGCCATCATAAACAGAAGAACTTGTAAACATTATTCATTGCTGACATAAACTACTTTCTAATGGTTTTCTTGCAATAAATCTCAAAGACATCACTTTCAGAATCAGAAAATACTTCTACCCAAATAAGTTGCTGACCTACTAGAAGGTAATACTCACACTGCTTTAATATCTGGAGTATTACTGTTGTAAAGCATGGAAACATCTTAGATCATTTCAAAACATGATCTGCCAACACATTGCCAAAGATGCATGAACACATGGCAATCTCTAATCTTCTATTGCATTGTTTTCCTCCCTCTGTCTTTTCTGCTGCGTTAATGATCTTATATTATTATCAGCTTTTGATAATGATAGTCACAATTAATGTGTGTTAATATCTTATACACACTGTATTTCTACTACACTTTGAATATCTTAAAATGTTCAGATGACCTAATTACTCTGTTTTTAATGAAACTGTTGGAACCCTGTTCCAGAAAAATACAACAATTCGCACACCATCTACTTAGTCTGTAATAGTGTTATGCTAATATGTGGCATTGCATGCTTGTACATGGTCAGGAATATTTAAGGTGAGTTCAAGTTCAGATAATTCAGGCAAATCACAATATCTTGTTATAGCAGACATCCAGAGATTTGAGTTTATTGTTTTAGACATATATAATTAATGTAAATTCAACATTTCCAATCACTACTAAAACAGTACATATCTACTGAACCAGCAAGTTTCATATCATCTCAGTCGAAGTGAGCCAATACAACTTTCTTTCTTTTGTCAATGGTACAGTGCCTCTTTTCCCCACTAGATTCTGCACTAACCAAATCCCCAACTCATTTTCCAGAGAGGACTAATTTTCTGGACTTCATTTCTCATCAATATTTTCCCATCAGTCATCTATGTACGTATTTTCGAGTTAAACATTAACAAATTGTTTTCACTGGCCTCTGAACATTAACATGTTGATCTCAGTTTCTTATTATCAGCATTAACAGATTGACTTTAGTCATAACTAAATATCCAAACTAAACCATACAAAGCCTTTAATTTATTTATAAAAACAAGGCAGTTGTTACATTCTTTTATTCTTTTACTTGTTTCAGTCATCTGATTACAGCCATGCAGGAGCACTACCTTGAAGGGTTTTCAGTCAAATAAATTGTCTCCAAGACTTATCTTTTAAGCCTAGCATTTATTCTATAGGTTTCTTTTGCTAAACCGTTAAGTTACAGGGATGTAAACACACCAGCAACTGGTTGTCAAGTTGTGGTGTTGGGACAAACACAGACACAAAGACAAACATAATATTTATATGTATATACACAATGAGCTTCTTTCAGTTTCTGCCTACCAAATCCACTCACAAGGCTTTAGTTGGCTCAAGGCTATAGTAGAAGTGGGACTGAACCTAGAACCATGTAGTTGGGTAACAAGCTTCTTACACACAGTCACACCTGTCCCTATTTTATGATTTTCCAGATTTAGCAGTATTCCAGCACTCTTATCACACTACACAGACATTTTACAATGTAATATGTGAGTTAGCTATCAAGATTATGACAGTGTACAATGAAGGGGAGGGGACCAAACAACGCTAAACAAGGAATCTGAATATTTTTAATCCAATCCATTATAAAGCACTAAATCAGATTAAAGATTTGTACCTTGGTACAGCAATGAGAAGAAAATATCTTTCATATTCCTTCAGCATTGTGGTTTGCTTGTTTCACTTGTATACTTCTACCAACCACCGCCACCACCACCAATGATAACAACAACAAAAATAATGATAAAATGCACAAAAATAAAATAAAAAGTTATGCAACCACAACCAAGTTCACCACCACAATTATAAAAATTGATACATTTGCATTTTTATTCAGTTCCATGCTACATGCAACACTATCACTGATTGTTCTCTGAGTAACAGCTGCTATTGACAGAAGGAAAAGTAAAAATTGTCATGGTACTAGATAAAGACAGCAAAAATCAGTTGAATGGTGGTTCTGAAGTGGAAGCAACTTTTGAGGAATATTAACAATAACTTGCCGATTACAAATTTTTTATCTCACCAACTCATCATATATTGGTAGAAATTTCCTGGTACCTATATTTCTTTTTATATATACACACACGCACACATTTATGAGATTAATGCACTGTATATTGTGCTATATATATATAGTGTGTGTGTGTGTGCATGTGTGTGTGTGAGAGAGAGAGAGAGAGAGAGAGAGAGAGAGAGAGAGAGAAAGAGAGCTCTCACCTCATCTCTTTATTTTCTTCTCTCAACATATTTACTTCCAGTAGACCAAATGTGCAAGATGTTTGTTTCTTAGAAAACAAAACATTTATAAAATGATAAAGAAATATTTTTTGAAATAATGGTTAAAAAAAAGGATAACAATGATGATGATGATGATAATGATATTATTATTATTATTATTATTATTATTATTGTTATTATTATTATTATTATTATTATCATCATGGTTGTTATTATTATTATGCTTTAATCTGTGTTTTTGATTCAATCACTTGCCAGGTCACGCACAGTGACTTAGGGCAAATGAAGGTTAAGAAATGTTCAGATGTAATTGGAAGTCTGAGGAGAGAAAGTGGGGGGAGTCCAGTACAGAAAAACATTCATATAATACAACACAAAACATTTAATTTAAGTTGATAGGGTTTTCTAAGGATGTTGGGGGTACTTGTCAACACAATCTTGGATTTCTATGAGAGATGGGTCTCCTGAGATGTTATCTAGATGTTTCTGACATTCCTTTATTATTATTATTATTATTACTATTATTATCATTAACATTTGCACAAGGCTGTGCATTTAATGTTTGGAAGTGGAATGGATGCTCAATCACATCACCATCTCCCCAGATAATTATTTATTCAATCCTAGAAGAAAAAAGATAAAGTTGACTTTACCATTCAACTCAGAATATATCTGAATATTACATGACAAGAGCCATTATCATAAAGCACACACACACACACACACACACACACACACACACACACACACAAATATATAGTAAACAGGTGAGATCCAGAGATGCTCATTATAAAAAACAGTTGTGCTCAAATGATTTGAACTTATACTCCAAAATTTTTATTGAAGACGAGGTTCGCAGATTAATCAGTAGCTATAAGAGGAACCCAGGTGAGCTGATATGTAGATAATGGTATAACTAAGCAAATAAACATACTTGGGTTTGATATGTAAAATAAATATACATATATACATGTAACTATTAATAAGGAGATATAGTTTTGCTTTTCTCTTTATATATCCTTATATATATTTACATATATATATATATTCTTTTATTCTTTTACTTGTTTCAGTCATTTGACTGTGGCCATGCTGGTGCACCACCTTTACTTGAACAAATCAACCCTAGGAATTATTCTTTGTAAACCTAGTACTTATTCTACCAGTCTCTTTTGCCGAATCACTAGAACACGGGGTCGTAAACACACCAGCATCGGTTGTCAAGCGATGTTGAGGGGAAAAACACAGACACAAATACACACACACACACACACACACACATATATATATGACAGGCTTCTTTCAGTTTCCGTCTACCAAGTCCACTCACAAGGCTTTGGTTAGCCTGAGGCTATAGTAGTAGATACTTACCCGAGGTGCCACGCAATGGAACTGAACTCAGAACCATATGACTGGGAAGCAAGCTTCTTATCACACATCCACTCCTGTGCCTATATATATATATTATATATCAAGTCCAAGCATATTTATTTGTTTATTTGCACCAGTATATATATATATATATATATGTATGTATGTATGTATCAAGGGTTGAACAGAAAGAACACAACAAGGAAACAAAAGCAGAGCAAATAGGCAAGTAGATGAAAACTTAACGGATGAGAAATATAGACAAAGACACGATACATGGAATATTCACAGCTAAGTTTTCTTTATCAGTCAATGACCCAAAATATCGTAGTGGTTTTGCATGATTACCATTGAGACCACTCAATCTTGGAGGTACCCAGTCCTGTTATTAAGCTACTGGGAAGAAGCTAGCAGATGTATACTAAGACAGAAACAAACAAGATATTATATAAATACAACAGACAAAGAATTATGCATATATAATGTCTTGTTTGTTTGTCTCAGTATACATTCACTAGCTTTTTCCCAGTAGCCTAATAACAGCACTGGACACTTCCAAGATTGAGTAGTTTCAATAGTAATGGTGCAAAACCACTATGATATTTTGCGTCAGTGACTGATGAGAAAACTCAGCTGTGAATATTCCATGTATCGTGTCTTTGTCTATATTTCCCAATTGTTAAATTTTCATCTAGTTTCCCATTTGCTCTGCTTTCATCTAACGTTTTCTCCTTGTGTTCTTTCTGTTCAATCCTTCATACATCCTGTTTGTTTACTTTATATATACATATATATATATATATATATATATATATATATATACACACACACGCGCACACACATACACACTCGCACACACACACAGGCACACACACACATGCATGCACACACACACACACACACACACACACACACACACACACACACATATGAGATTCAGTTGAATTAGGTACTTAAGTTGATGTACCAAGTCAATCCGGTATTACCCGCGCACAGCTCGAAGTAAGGTGAATAAAATCAAAATAAGCAAAAGGATATCAAATAGTGATGCAGTACGCCTGTTTCAAGTGGCTCCATTTAATTTAACAATTTTGATTGTATATATATATATATATATATATATATATATATATATATATATATATATATATATATATAAAACGTGAAGTATATTTGCCACTTAAATGCGGCTAAACCCTAAGGGTGAACGTTAGTGTTACTTTTAGCCCCAGGAGAACATCTCCTCCAGCTGGCTATTGATACACATCTGTGCCCTGTCGGTATGTGTGTCAATAGCCAGCTGGAGGAGATGTTCTCCTGGGGCTAAAAGCAACAGTAACATTCACCCTTAGGGTTTAGCCACATTTAAGTGGCAAATATACTTCACGTTGTCGTGCAGTTACTGTTTATACCTCGTTCAAAGATTTAACATTGCTATATATATATATATATATATATATATACACACACATATACATATTTACATATATATATGTCTATATATATAATAATATAGATTTAATCAAAAGATTAAATGTGGTACTTAAAATGTTTGTGGCACCGGAATTTGGTAGGGTAAAATCCAAAAACAAAATCAAGAGATTTGGTGAATTAAATTTGAAGAAAAGCAACAAAAATGTATTAGGTTATAGCAGTACGTACGTTTCGTACAAGCTTCATTTATTTATGTAGTGAGAACACCACATAAGATGTGCAATGAAAATGTACTCCTCAGCTGCATAATGGAGCTATTTTGTAAATGTCTGTAAATACATGAGTAGGAGATGAAGAGAATACCATCTTGACTGGGTTGTTAATCAACAGTCTAGTGAACTAAACAGGAATTTAATTTCTATATATTCTATTTGTTCTTCTTTCTAGAAGGAGGGGTAAGATAGCAGTAATTTCAATTTAGAGGAAGGTAGGTTAGGTAGTAGTAAGGGAAGGCAGGTTAGGGGTAAATCAAGCAAGAGAAAAAAGAGAGAAGAAAGGAAAAGAATTGAAAAAAAGAAAAAAAAACAAATATAAAAACGTACATATATATATAGTTGAAATTTACAGTAAAACAAAAGACAAAGACAAGTGTATAAACAACAAACAGGTGTATTAGTTTGATGCTTGGGAAGGTGAGAAAGTTTTTATGTTTCAAGCCTACACTCTTCAACAGAAGGGAACACGAGGAAATTAACACAGAGAGAATAAACATATACATATATGTTTACATACATGCATATATGTATATACATACATAAATATTTATATGTGTGTTAATGTGTGTGTATCATCATCATCATCATCATTTAACGGCTGTCTTCCATGTTGGCATGGGTTGAACGGTTTGACTGAGGTCTGGAGAGCCACCGGCTGCACTTGGCTCCAATTTTATCTGGCAATGTTTCTACAGCTGGATGCCCTTCCTGAAGCCAACCACTCCGAGTGTGTAGAGGATGCTTTTTACGGGCCTGGCATTGATCACATTGTATTTATATAATGTCTTGTTTATTTCTGAAGGAGGCTAATACGAAATACTACATTACTTGGTCCATAGTTAGACATGCAAAACCATACAGTGTAATTTCCGGGAGATGCTGTCTCTGCTCCGAGGTATCCCTGTCTATTCTGTGGACTAATGAAAAGATACTTAATGGGATTTCTGAAAGACTATCAAGATGCCTGCATGCATATAAATGTAATTTCGCACAATGCAGTGAGAATGAATTTTGAGTAACCGTTAACTTAGTGTAATTTTATTTTATTTTACTTTAAGGTTTCGATGACTTAAATTTACTTTAAACCTCCCTGCTCTTCTAAACACCTACTAAATATCTAACTCGCTTTGTAATCATGAATGCGCCTAACCTTGCATGTGCATATGCTCACATTTTTGCTAATGCTTGTATGAGCATGTGTACTCGTGCCATGCAGCTTGCCCAAGGGCATTTATACATACATATCTGTTAACGGTTATTTACAATACTTTTCTCACTGGATTAAGTGTTCGTTTCTCTTTTTGTCTTCTGCAATTTTATTTTTGGATCTTCTATATATATGAAGAATTTTCCTCCATCTGGCTGATTTTCTCTCTATAAAACGGAAAGTTGTATTATGGAACAGTCATTTTAATTAGTTTTTTTTATTTATTTATCACCCGACAAGATACGTCTGCACCACCAGATACTCCTGAACCAGTGTATATATATATATATATATATATATATATATATATATATATATATATATTTAAATAATAAGGGTGAAAAATTGAATATTAATTTGATTAATATCAATTTAAAATCTGAAGATACTACATACATATAAGAGGGATCACCACTAAGTAAGTGTACATCCATTATGCTAGATGTAGACCCCATATGGTCTGACCACTAAGAAAAGATGGTCCTTAAGAAAATTTTTCTTGAGAACAATCTTTTCTTAGTGGTCAGACCATATGAGGTCTACATCTAGCATAATGGATGTCCACTTAGTGGTCATCCCTCTTATATATATATATATATATATATATATATATAGTGGTTAGGGTGTCAGCACCATGATCGTAAGATTGTGGTTTCGATTCCTGAACCAGGTGACGCGTTGTGTTCTTGAGCAAAACACTTCATTTCACGTTGCTCCAGCCACTCAGCTGGCAAAAATGAGTAACGCTGTGATGGACTGGTGTCCCGTCCAGCTGGAGAACACATACGCCATTGAAACTGGGAAACCGGGCCCGTGAGCCTGGCTAGGCTTTAAAAGGGCGCATTTATTATTTATTTTATATATATATATATATATATATATATATATATATATATATATATACACATATATAGTTTCGGATGTTGGGGCGGAAGCCCACACCACCATCTCTTCAGTTATCTGGCCATCAAAAAAATGCTATGAAAGATTTTCATAGCATTTTTTCGATGGCCAGATAACTGAAGAGATGGCAGCGTGGGTTTCCACTCCGAAAGTCAGAGTCTTATCACAGCTACTGAATAATTGTCACATATTATTTACAGATATATTCCTCTATTGACACAATATGGCAGTCTCTTTCTTTCTTTTGTTGGCTTACCTTTTCTATCAATATGTGTGTGTGTGTGTGTATACTTCCAGGATAGTCAAGCTGAATCATGGTAGTAAGGACAAGCTAAGAAGCGTTTCTCGTGGCAAGCATCTTCATACAGCCTCCAACAACCAACTCATGGTCTTCTTGTGGAATTTAACCTATAAGGAGGACTACAGGTTAGTGCTGGAAGCTTATGGTCAGTGCTTTGGTTAGATGGAATTCATCAGCCAAAGAAGACAGTTTTAAGAAAGGGCAAACTCTGACTTTAAACCTCTACTACTTTGCACTCACACCTGTCCATGGAAGAGGCTTTGGGACTAGACCATGAGGTAAAATCAGTACCTGAAATTTCTAAGGTAATTCAGCATTGTTCTCAACATTGTTCTGATAACTTCTACCCCTACGGTGCCAAGCAGTTGTCACCCTTTACCCTTTCCTTAGACAACATCAGTGGCATGAACAGAGGATAGTCTATCCTCTCACTGAAATGATACAACATAGAAGGCGGCAGTCTACTTATTACGGCTGCACAGCAACTTAAATATCAGAGTGCTAGCCAAGCTGCTTGAGGTAGCATGAGTTTGGCAGAATAAATGACAACAGGTGATAACTGCTTGAATTTTGCACACTTTGTGGGCTGTGTATCAGTAAAACTTACTTCGCTCAAGAACAACACTGTACCCGGTCGGGGAATTGAAACCACAATCTCATGATTGCATGTGCAACAACTTAACCACTAGGTTGGCCACATTTTTGTGACACAAAATTAGAAGTTTGACTGGCGAATCAAAACCGATTATGTTATCGCTGAAGAGAACGAAGCCTATAACTATACAGGAGAATATGGTGAAAAAATAGTTAAAGTCAGTTAGAAAAATTTCATGGCATGTGTGATGAAATGTACATGCCACAGTTCATGGAAATAAGATCAGAAAGTTTCAGGTTGAATCCCTCCCCAGGAAGCATTTCAAAAACAGTAAAAGGATACCTACGAGTCTTAACCTAGTTGGGTTCGGTTCTCTTAGGATGTCAGGAACTAACAGGCTTCTAAATATCTCTGCCTCAAACTCTAACACCAACTAGATATTCACAAGATGCTGATACTTGAAAAATGTGCTCATGGCTCAATCCATCTGAATGGCCACCAGCAGTGCAGATAACACGCCTAAATTGAAGCCATCTGGCAAGTAGTGCATATGTATGTATGTATGTATGTATGTATGTATGTATGTATGTGTGTATGTATGTGCATGTGTGTGCATGCCTGCGCGCGTGTGTGTATGTGTGTGCATGCATGCGTGTGTGTATCTATGTGTAAGTATATCTTTATAAAACATTTAGTAATAAAAGTTACCATTTGTTAAGATTGGGATGGTACTTAAACAACAATACATTTCTTTAAAATTAATATTGATAATACTGTGAATAGCAGGTAAAATGTCAATGACAGACTTTTTATGCTTCTAGAATTTATACTACTTTGTACAAACTCCACTCATTTTGTTGATGTGCCAGCAATTTCAGAGGGGGGAGGGGCGTGGGTTGAGTGCATCTACCCCAGTGCTCCACTTGTACTTATTTTATTGACTGTGAAAGGATGGAAGGCAAAATCAACTTTCATGGAATTTGAACTCATGATGCTGCCTGGCATTACTGATGATTCTGCTTACTTGCTACCTTAATTCTAAGAAATACATATTACAAAAATAATATCTACAAATCTCATGGAATATATTTACCAAAACAAGAAAAAAATGAAAAATTTAAACACAGAAATATGGAATCCTGGAATTCATGCTGTGGTCATTTCAGAAAAAATATGTTCCATTATTAGCATATAAAAACAAATGAAAAGAAAATAATGGATGGCAAAGAGGTATTTGAAGGCTGTTGGAAGAGAAATCAGATTTGCATGCATAATGCAATGAGGACAGAGAATCAATCCATTTGCTCTCTGAATATAAAATATGTCTTGATGATCTAGGCAGTACTTTAGATAAAATTAGAAGCAAAAATGAAATAAATGAGTCAGAAATAAAACCTTAATATAGTAAAAAACTAGATGGAAAAGACAGACCAGTGAAAAGAGAGGAAACTGAGAAAAAGTTTTGCATATTGAATGTGTAACAATCATTACTGTCAGAGAACAAGTTTTATGCTAAGAAAATATTTCAGAAAGATACTCGGATGATTGATGTGGCTTAATTCAGCGAGGGGGGGGGGGGAAGATTCCTGAAGGAAAAAAGAGGTAAATGAAAACAAAATAGAATGAGAAGTTGAAAAATCACCATATTTGAGATATGTGAAAGGCACAAAAGATATATTTTATATATTTTAAGCATTAATGAAGAATATGCCAGTTTTGGTTGGTCATTTAGGTGGAGGAATGGCTGAAGCTGAAAGAAAAATGAGGTAAATTATTTTTTAAAAGAGAATAGTAAATTAAGGTTAATAAGTGATATTTAGATTTGTACTATTCAGAATGATCCAAACAGACTGAAATTCCTTGTACATAGAATATAGGGAAGTGGAGTAGAAATGCAGAAATGATGGCAGCTGTAAAAGTTTAATGGCTGAGTACCATTAAATGAATTCTGATTGAAACCATGTTAAGAAGGAAACCTCAGATATCAGAAACACAACTAATATTCCTTTAAAAAGTATATATAGGCACAGGAGTGGCTGTGTGGTAAGAAGCTTGCTTCCCAACTACATGGTTCATGGTTCAGTCCCACTGCGTGGCACCTCGGACAGACCAAAGCCTTGTGAGTGGATTTGGTAGACGGAAAAGCCCATCGTATATGTATGTGTGTGTGTGTGTGTGTGTGTGTGTGTGTGTGTGTGTATGCATGTGTGTGTGCGTACGAGCATGTGTGTATTTGTGTGTCTGTGTTTGTCCCCCACCATCACTTGATAACCAATATCGGTGTGTTTATGTCTCCATAACTTAGCAGTTCGGTAAAAGAGATCAATAGAATAAGCACAAGGCTTACAAAGAATAAGTCCTGGAGTCAATTTGTTCAACTAGAGGTGGTGCTCCAGCATGGCCACAGTCAAAATGACTGAAACAAGTAAAAGAATAAAAGAATATGATATACACATGTCATCCTGTAAATGTATACTTCTTTCCTCTCCTTTTCCACCCCTTTCTTATGCAATGACTTATTTCTCCTAATTAACACCACTTCTACTTTACATGTACATCACTTCATCCACCAAATGAACCCCATAAAACTTCTTTATATAAAGACTTTTGAAGAGTGGATTAACCCAGATAATCTTTCTTTTCCTGTTTTCATATTTTTGTTTATTTTTGGTATAGCCTTTTTCTATCTAACTGCTATTGTGTAATGTTTCCTTGTTCAGAGCTGCTATTTCATTGAATAGAAACATATAGGCATATACTGATAGAAAATTTATATTAACCCAACTTCTCCAAAACAGTTGAAAATTTGACACTACCCACTAAATTTAATCTCCCTTTCGTGAATACTCTGAGAAAAATCCAACGTGTCACATTTGTACTCACAAAACTTATGAACTAACAATGATACTAACCACTAACATTTATTACCCTTTAATAAATTATGGATAGATCTAAGAAAACCTTCATCTAATCAACAAATCCAATCACAAGGCATAAGTGTCTTGAGGCCTATGGAAAGGAAAAGACACTTGACCAAGGTGCCATATATCTTTTTCTATAGTTGTATTCTTGATTTTGTTCTTCCACTGGCAGAATTTTCTTCTTCTTCTTCTTCTTCTCTCTACTTCCTTACTTTTATGTTATCTTCCTTATGTCAAGTTTATATTTTTTTATTTGACCTCACATGTATGATACAACTGTCATTTTAAAGTGCTCTCAAGGGATATTTCTGAGAGTTACAGAATCTATAGTACATATTTTGTGTTAGGTGGCATGGACTACTACTTTGAACATAATAGAGAATTATAACCAAGAAGATAAACAACACACCATTGATCTTACTAGTGGCAATCTAACTCCTTAGTAGTTCAGACAAATATAGCAATATGAAGTATAACTGAACT